>NC_043967.1:37723963-37832558 GCF_902148855.1 Sphaeramia orbicularis | reverse complement strand
TCGTCTTTTCATGGTCATCAGGCATGACCCTTTCGGATGTTCAGAGGCTCCACAGTTACCATGGAAACAATTCAATTCAGTTATTGATATCTTTCAAACTTTTTAAAGTGCAGTACCCCCTGAAATACACTTTTTAAATCAAGTACCCCCAACTCTTGCTTCAGCATTTTTTATTGAGAAAAAAAAAAAAAAAAAAAAGGCTGGTCCAATTAGAGGGAGGAGTGGACTCACATCATCAGAATGAACACAAATGAAGGAAAAAAATGAATGCAATGCTCAAAAATCACGAAAATACTAAAATTCAATGAACACAAATGTAGAAAATAATGAACAAAATGCACAAAAATGAAGAAAATATAAATATTGAACAAACTTAAGAAAAATGAATATAAAAACACAATGTAGAAAAATTAAGAAAATAATGAAGAAAATGAAGAAAAATGAAGAAAACATACAAAACAAAATGACCAAAAACAAAGAAAATGTTGAACAAAATGAACAAAAATTAATATAAAACAAAATGAAGAAAACAATGAACAAAATGAAGAAAAATGAAGAAAATATAAAAACAAAATGAAGAAAAATGAAGAAAATAATGAAGAAAATGAAGGAAAATGAACAAAATAATGAACAAAATGAAGAAAATATAAAAACAAAATGAAGAAAAATGAAGAAAATAATGAACAAAATGAAGAAAAATGAAGAAAATAATGAACAAAATGAAGAAAATATAAAAACAAAATGAAGAAAAATGAAGAAAATATTGAACAAAATGAACAAAAATTAATATAAAACAAAATGAAGAAAACAATGAGCAAAATGACGAAAAATGAAGAAAATATAAAAACAAAATGAAGAAAAATGAAGAAAATAATGAACAAAATGAAGAAAATATAAAAACAAAATGAAGAAAAATGAAGAAAATAATGAACAAAATGAAGAAAATATAAAAACAAAATGAAGAAAAATGAAGAAAATATTGAACAAAATGAAGAAAAATTAATATAAAACAAAATGAAGAAAACAATGAACAAAATGACGAAAAATGAAGAAAATATAAAAACAAAATGAAGAAAACAGTGAACAAAATGAAGAAAATATAAAAACAAAATGAAGAAAAATGAACAAAATAATGAACAAAATGAAGAAAACAATGAACAAAATGAAGGGGGGGGGGGGCAGATGTCTCTTGGCAGAGGTCTGCGCTCTCTGAGTGCTTTTTTTCTTGTCAGACACCTGTTTTTTTGCAGTGCACACCTGTTTTTTTGCAGTGTACACCTGTTTTTTTTTGCAGTGCACACCTGTTTTTTTGCAGTGCACACCTGTTTTTTCTGCAGTGCACACCTGTTTTTTTGCAGTGTACGCCTGTTTTTTTTGCAGTGCACACCTGTTTTTTTGCAGTGCACACCTGTTTTTTTGCAGTGCACACCTGTTTTTTTGCAGCGTACACCTGTTTTTTTGCAGCGCACACCTGTTTTTTTGCAGCGCACACCTGTTTTTTTGCAGTGCACACCTGTTTTTTTGCAGTGCACACCTGTTTTTTTGCAGTGTACACCTGTTTTTTTTGCAGTGCACACCTGTTTTTTTGCAGCATACACCTGTTTTTTTGCAGCGCACACCTGTTTTTTTGCAGTGTACACCTGTTTTTTTGCAGTGCACGCCTGTTTTTTTGCAGTGTACACCTGTTTTTTTGCAGCGCACACCTGTTTTGTGCAGTGCACGCCTGGTTTTTTGCAGTGCACACCTGTTTTTTTGCAGTGTACACCTGTTTTTTTGCAGCGTACACCTGTTTTTTTGCAGTGCACACCTGTTTTTTTGCAGTGTACACCTGTTTTTTTGCAGTGTACACCTGTGTTTTTTGCAGTGTACACCTGTTTTTTTGCAGCGTACACCTGTTTTTTTGCAGTGCACACCTGTTTTTTTTGCAGCGCACACCTGTTTTTTTGCAGTGTACACCTGTTTTTTTGCAGTGTACACCTGTTTTTTTGCAGTGTAATGAGCTTCGTCTTCCTCTTGGGGGAGCACTCCCCTCCCACTCAGACCCGGTGACACACTCTCCTCTCCCACTGACTGGGTTGGAGCAGACGTCCTGTGCTGATGTGGGATGAGTCACTTCCACTCTGTGTGACAGACTGCAACAGCTGCATCTTCATGTCTGTGAGCCTGTGCATGTGCCAGCTTCTATTTATGTACAAGTCCCCTCTGCAAGCATGGATTTGCAAAACCAACATAAATAAAATTAGATGCTCTGGCTTCACATTAAGAAAGCCCCCCACCCCACCCCCACCTTCTGCAGTAGAACTGTGCTGGGACACGTAAAACCCAGAGTTTTGCTTGTGTAAATGTCAGCACGCTCTGCTTTCTGAAGTAACTGAGTCAGCTGTGATCTACTAGCGGCTGCAATGTGAGATTAAACTTCTTCGTGCGTAAGCAGGAGATCCTCCTCCTCTGCAGGTATCACATTTTTTTCTGGTCCGAAGTTCCCTGCTCTTTTTTTTTTTTCCCACCTCAGATTAAGTTTCTTCTCGTATCTGGGATGGCTTGTATGTCAGTCTTGGCTGCGTCTACATCAGGCCTCTGCAGTTGGATATTTGTCTGGGATTCAGAGAGAAAATCAGACATGGATTTTTAACTTTTTATTGCATTTTCACTCAGGTCAAATTAACCCTATGTCAAACAGTGTAGATCACTCATTTTCTTTCAGGGGCCGATTTCATCTCCAGTGAAATAATAACAGAATAATGTAAAAATTATGAAAACTCCATTAATTAACCCCATTAAATTATGAAAATACTTACTTTGATAAACTATCCCAATAAAAAAGATGTGAATAACCTGGAAAAACTGACATTTCCTACAAAAAAAAGTGCAATTTTAACGATATTATGCCTCAACTACAACGACAAAAACACCAAACATTTAGTAACAGGCAGAAAATTGTTAAAACTGTGTTTAATTTTCTTTAAACATTTCAGGTTGTTCATATTTGTTCAGATTATTCACATTTTATTGTTACAGGATAGTTTGTAAATGTAAATATTTTATAATTTGGCTTTTAATCTATTCTTGTATTTTATTCTTTTTATTTGGGTTTTATTTATTCTTCTGTAGAGCACTTTTTTTTTTTTTTGTACAGTTTCTGTCTTTTAATCTATTCTGTATTTAATACTTCTATTTTGGTTTTAATTTTTCTTCTGTACAGCACTTTGGTCCACTGCAGTTGTTTTAAAGTGCTTTACAAATAAAGTTGGATTGGATAATTTCATGTTTATTTTTTGCACTAAAACAAGACAAAAATTTCAACTTGTCATTATTTACAGACATAATGAAATACAATTTTTTTAACATCAAACTGAGAAGAAAATTTGGAGTTATTTTTTGTAGGTTATTATGCTATTATTACACTGGTCAACAACAAATTTATTGTTTCAGTTTTTTGAGCTGATTTAGGATCATTTTGGTGTGCTGAATCCAAAAATCACATTCATTTTGCTCAATCAGGTCAGCTTTCTGAACTATGCTACATATTGGCTTTTGAACATTTTTGCTTACATTTATGGGCATTTTCACATCATATGATACAAAATTCTTTCATATTTCTTGCAATAAACGAGTTCTGAAGATTTTACTTTTGCCAATTTATGATTAATGTTTTTTTTTAATATTACAGGTGAATGAAATGGCTTCGACTAGAAGATCTTGCAAAAATAAGCCTGACGTATTCTGCTACATCTGCGCTGAATACACCATTGTACCTAACAGGAATCCTGTTAGAAAATGATTTTTTTTCTCTTAAAACCTATTTTGGGTGAGAACTATATAAAAAATCAACTGATAAAGTCACAAAAATGTCATCAATTTTGTGAGAAGATCAAAATTTTCAAAATCAAATTAGCAAAAAAACCTGACCTGACTGAGAAAAAAAGGTGTCATTTTTGGATTTAGCGGTGCAAAATGCTCCTAATTCAGCTGAAAAAACCTAGACAACTTGCAAAAAACATTTTTTTGTAACTCAGTGTTATTTTACTGTAGATCATATTAGTCTGTATGTAGAACCTGAACTAAAATGAGTTTGACATGAATTTTTGCACTTTGCAAATTCATCCCACGGGCCGGACTGGAACCTTTGTGGGGCTGCATTTGGTCCCCGGGCCGCATGTTTGAGACTCCTGGTGTAGATGAAACAGAGACTCTCATGTTCCCCAAACTATACTGAGCAAAAATATAAACGCACCATGTACAGTATTTGTGTAACTCCAGATGCGTGGTCCAAAATGAGCTCATGATGTCTTATAATTGTAAAACATGGTGAATTCTCTTCAGACTTCAGACTTCCTTTATTGTCATTTAACCCTTTCATGCACACTGGTCACTACAGTGGACAGCTGTTCAAAAGTGTTCTCTTGTATATTCATGGATTTTGTTGTTTTAGTTCCATATCAGCCAACACAGTGGACGCTTATGCACCATCCCATACACTGACATTCAGACCATTACTGTAACTTTGCTGTTCTAGATAAACCTGATCTGCAGTAACATGTTTGATAGTAAAAAAAAACTGCCAGTTGTTATTAGACTGTAATTAACAGTTGTTGTTTTTTTTTTTTTTTTGCATATTATCTCCATGCAGGTATGTTAAAATGTGAGAAAACATCAGATTAGCAGCATTAAAAATGTTTTTATTTCATAGTTTTCACACAGTATATCAGTAAATACAAGTTTCTTTGGTTCTAAAACTAAATGCATGGTGTCCAGCTGAGTGGACATTTTTTTTAACTCCATAAAAATAGGCTAAAAAAAATCAATAGAATTGTTATTTTTATGCCTAAAGAGGGATAAAAACACTCAGGAAAAAAATCACGATTAAGGTTCTCATAATTCATGCATGTCATGAATACATGTCATGCATGCTTGTCTCTAAAATGTCCTTTCAGAGAGATTTTGAATACCGTTTTTTGACCCTAATCAAGATATTTTTCCTGAGTGTTTTTAATTCCTCTTTATGCCTGAAAAAACAATGCGATCGAAACCTATTTTTCATGGAGTTGCAAAAATATCCACTCAGCTGGACATCATGCGTCTAATTTTTGAAGCAAAGAAACATGTATTTAATGATACACTGTGTGAAAACTATGAAATAAATTTTTTAATGCTGTTAATCTGGTTGTTTTGTTACATTTTAACATACTCTAATATTAATTATTACTCACTTTATTAACATAATATGCCCAAAAAAACCTTTTTGTTTAAGAAAAATGGTTAATTACAGTCAATTAACAATAACAAGCAATTGATTTACACTCAAACATGTTAGTGCAGATCAGATTGATCAAAAACAGCAAAGTGACAGTAATGGTATGAACTGCAGTGTATGGGATGGTGCATAAGTGTGCACTGTGTTGGCTGATATGGAACTAAAACAACAAAATCCATGAATATACAAGAGAACAGCTGGAGAATGTAGTGACCACTGTGCATGAAAGGGTTAAAATGTAAGGAGTAGAAATAAAAAGTTGTGTGAAAAATAATTACTCCACTAAAGTATAGCTAACCAAAATTTCTAGTTAAGTATTTGTACTTCATTGCTTGACACCTGTGGAAATATAGTCCTGTTTGTCGCCTATATATAGCGACTTTTGCAACTCATTACGTCTTCATTATGCCGCTTATGGAAACGTTGCTATCATAACAGACAGGAGGGATGACAGTGCTAAGCAGAGTATGTGGACACAAGATCATTTCATTATCTCAGTGCATAAGGTCGTCTAAATATATGTGGGTGGTTTATGTTGTATGAGTAACAAGACGGACTGAGTGGATAAAAACAGACAGGAAAATGTGTTTGATTTATCTATAGCAGGGGTGTCAAACTCATTTAGTTCAGTTCCACATTCAGCTTAATTTGATCTGCAGTGGGCCGAACCAGTAAAATAATAACATAATAATATAGAAATAATGTCAACCCCAAACTTTTCTCTATGTTTTAGAGCAAAAAAAAGGTAAATTTACAATACGAACAGGTTTACATCTACAAACTATCCTTTCAAAAGATGTGAATAACAGGAACAAACTGAAAAAAATAAGTGTAATTTTAACCATTATGTCTCAGTTTATCATTTACACATGTTCATTGTAACTTACAGATCACAGTGGATCTACAAATACATAAAACATTTAGTAACAGGCAGAATATTGTTAAAACTGTACTTACTTCTCTTAAGACATTTCAGGTTATTCACATTTTTTGCAAAATTATACTTTGTTTTAGTGTAAATACGTGAAAATAGTTACATTTACAAAGAGAAACAATTGGAGTTGTCATTATTTCTATGTTATTATGATAGTATTTTACTGGTCCTGCCCACTTGAGATTGAATTGGTCTGAATGTGGAACCTGAACTAAAAGGATTGTTCATGTCTTAGTGTAATTGTTGCATTTCACAAATTCATCCCATGGGCCAGACTGGACCCTTTGGCGGGCCGGATTTGGCCCCCGGGCCGCATGTTTGACACCTGTCATCTATAGGATGCAACAAATGTAAAGACTTCCAGGGGTTAACTTGGGTGTTAATGTGATGCTGAATATCTTTAATAGTGCTATGTATGTGGTAGAAGTCGCTGACTGAGCTTGGTCTACTGCCCTGTTTACCTCCAGTTACAAGCTCTGTGATGAAACATAAGCCAATAGGGGTGACCGGCGTCAAGGAAAGACGATCAGGTTGGTAGCCTGGGATGACTTGAATACTTTCCACCGTCATGTTAGGGTTTGCGCTCCCCATTTTAGAGCTGGAGCTGCAAGTGTTAGTTAGCTAGGACAGTGAGCAAGAGAAAAACCTGCTATAGACGAAAGGAGATTTTTGGAAAGAGAAGATGGTGTTGTTGGTCTGACAGCTGTTAAGGAAAATTACTTCGGCGGGATAAATTGCTGCTAAATAGACACATTATTACAGATAATTATGTCGGACAAACAGCCCAGCCAAGCCTCCCAAAGGAAACCATCTGCTAACAAGAACATCAAGAAGCTTCGCGCGATCAGTATGGTGTGCAGCCTGACAAGCAGCTGGCAGCAGTGGGTGTCGGAAAATGAGCAAAAACAAGCCAGCGAACCAAGCGGGTGGGCTCCATCTTCGGTGGGAGGTCCGACAGAGGAACCCAGAAAGAAATGGACCCCCAAGACGAGGCCGGTTTCCTCTCAAAGCGAACCAGCGGGGGCTTCTAAGGCTCAAGTCGTCGCTTCGGAAAAGATCGAAAAGACATCGACTCCTCATGCGGAGACTGGAAAAGAGTCCAAAACTGAGGTGGTTAAGACTTCCACAGACCTACTGGTGACGTCTCCTATCAAGACCAAGCAGGTGGTGAAGACTGTGACCAGCGTAGCTAAAGAGAAAAGCGTCGGTATCGGGCTCCTGACTGAGAAGATCAGCAAAGAGGCCCTGCCGTCCAATGAAGAGATCGACCGACTGCTGAAGAAGAAAAGTTCACCTACACGAAGAAGGAAGTGCTCCAACATGGTGTCGTCTCTTACCAAAAGCTGGAAGCAGGTGGAAAATGAGCAGAAACATGCAAAAGGAGGAGGAGGAAAAGGAGAAAGAAGCATCAGTGAGGATACTGGACCACCTGATGCTGATAAGGACAGACCGGTTAGCGAGAGGAGGACCAAGTCTGGGACAGAAACAGAGAAGAACGACTCCGAAGAAGAGTCAGAGTCATTAGCCAGGATTAAAAGACCCTCCGTTCCAGTGTGAGTGAAATCAGCTGACTGTCTTTGGTGTGAAATACTGAGCAAAATAATACTAGAGTGAATATTATAGTTTGTTTTTAGAGTGACAGTAAATGAAACAAGTGGTACCAGTATGGAAGTAAATCTGTCTCATCAGATTTTGAGTTATAAAAGCCACGGAATTTCTAGCACTGAATTTTTTTTTGCACTGAAATTAAGTATCTGAATTTTTTCGGCGTCACATGACCAACCTAATGTAACTCGATTGGTTGGCTGTCGGTTAGACTTCAGATAGAATCATTGCTTATCCTTGGTGTCCCGGATGTGTGATCTGAATTTGTTTCATTTGAATTTTTGCAACTGAATTTTTTTTATTGTAAGTTTATGAACATAGTAAAATTGAGTGAAAAAAAATTCAGATGCTTAATTTCAGTGCAAAAAAAAAAAAATTCAGATACTTAATTTCAGTGCCAAAAAAATTCAGATACTTAATTTCAGTGCAAAACAATTCAGATACTGAATTTCAGTGCAAAAAACAAATTCAGATGCTTAACTTTAGTGCCAAAAAAATTCTGATACTTAATTTCAGTGCAAAAAAAAAAAAAATTGAGATACTTAATTTCAGTGCCAAAAAAATTCAGATACTTCATTTCAGTGCCAAAAAAATTCTGATACTTAATTTCAGTGCAAAAACAATTAAATAAATAAAAAAATCAGATGTTTAATTTCAGTCCCAAAAAAAATTCAGATACTTAATTTCAGTGCAAAAAAATTCTGATACTTAATTTCAGTGCAAAAAAAAAAAAAAAAAAAATTCAGATACTTAATTTCAGTGCCAAAAAAATTCTGATACTTAATTTCAGTACCAAAAAAATTCTGATACTTAATTTCAGTACCAAAAAAATTCTGATACTTAATTTTAGTGCCAAAAAAATTCTGATACTTAATTTCAGTGTGAAAAAAAAAAATTCAGATGTTTAATTTCAGATTTTTTCAGACAGATTTACTTCCATATACCAGGCACAACAAACCCCGCCCCTCGCACGTATTGTAGTTCTGTGTGCTGATGTCAGCATATCAATTGCCTCTATATATGTGCCAAATTTGAAATAAATTGAAACAAAATTGATGATTTTATAGACATTTCAAATTTTGCCCATTATAAGTAAATGGGAAAAAAATAATATAAAAATTCCTAAAAAAAAATTGTAACTTTGACTTACTTTTCACAAAATGTAACCACATCTATTCTGAGTCACTGGCAATCTATAAACCCAATTTAGTATGAATTCATCCAGTAGTTTTGCTGCTACAGATGTGTGAAATTTCACCCAAAATAAGTAAATAGGGAAAAAAAAAAAGATTTTAAAAATTTATGAACAAAATTGGAACTTTGACCTATTTTTCCCAAAATGTAATCAGATCTATTTTGGGTCACTGGCAATCTATAAACTCAGTTTGGTATGAATTCAACCAATAGTTTTGCTGCTACAGACATATGAAATTTCACCCATTATGAGTAAAAAAATTAAGGGGGTGGGGGGTTAAAAATGCATTTAAAAAATTTGAAGTTTCACCTGCTTTCCCAAAATATAATGACATCTGTTCTGGGTCACTGCCAATCTATAAACCCAATTTGATATGAATTCAAACAGTAGTTTTGCTGCTACAGACATTTGAAATTTCACCCATTATAAATAAATGAGGAAAAAAATATTTTAAAAATTCATACAAAATTGGAACTTTGATCTACTGCTCCCAAAATGTAATCAGATCTATTTTAGGTCACTGGCAATCTATAAACCCAATTTGGTATGAATTCAACCAATAGTTTTGCTGCTAAAGGTTGAACAAACAAACAAAATGAACCAAAACAATACCTCTTGCCTCCCTTTCGGGGCCGGGGTAAAAATGAAAACATCCGCTTCATTTCTATCTGATTTAATCCCATCTTTAATCCCTCTCAGGTACAAAAAAGAGGCTGAGGATGCCAACAAGATCAATGCTCTGTCAAAGAATTACAGCGCAGTGGGAAACCTGAAAAGCCGCTGGCAGAACTGGGCGTCCGAACACACGGTGACCCAGAAGCTAAACCCTTTCAGCGAGTACTTTGACTATGATTACTCCATGTCCCTGCGTCTTCAGAAAGGTCAGGAAGGTTACGGACGACCCAAAGAAGGCACCAAAACGGCAGAGAGGGCCAAACGGGCCGAGCAGCACATCCACCGCGAGATAGACGACATGTGTTACGTGATCAGGACTATGGCGGACCCGGACCCGGATGGAAAGACCCGTATAACGTTCGGGGAGCTGTTTGACAGATATGTTCGGATTTCCGATAAGGTGGTGGGGATTTTGATGCGAGCCAGGAAACATGGGAAGGTGGCGTTTGAAGGTGAGATGCTGTGGCAAGGCCAAGATGATGGAGTGATCATTACTCTGCTGGTGTGATATTAACACTTGGGTCAAGGAGGTTCTGGAAATCCTCTTAGAGCTGCTTGGCCAACATAATGGGACATGTGAAATAACCTCAAGCAGTGCTAAGAGGAGGATTTAAAACACTGTTTGACCTATGGGAGGACGCGCATAGAATAATATCAAAAGAACTCGGAGACAACAAAGCCTGTTCGACAGGTTGGATTCAGAGTGGATTACCCAAAGAGACCTCTGCTGCTATTTTTGTAGATCCTTAAAGACTCTTCCTGTCGCTGTTATGGATGTGTGATAGCACAAGTTTGGAGAAATCTGCACAAAAAGACTCCTGGTGTTTTGGCTCCTTTGATAGTTTGAGGATTTTTCCATGGGCTGAGTTCAAAGTCTTCAAAGTTATGTGAATAACTGGAGTATGTTTTGATCCACTAAATAACCAACACCTTTTTAGACAAATAAATCAACCATAGACGTGGGTTTCTTTGTTTATCAGTGTTTTGGTCCAGAAGACGAGCAAAGACCACTTCTGCTGCTTTTCCATCATACCATTTAAGTCAGGGGTCACCAACCCTGGTCCTCGAGGGCTACTATCCTGCATGTTTTAGATGTTTCTCTCTTCCAGCACACCTGACGGTTGTTATCAGACTTCTGCAGAGCTTGATGATAGGCCTATCATTTGAATCAGGTGTGCTGGAAGAGGGATACATCTAAAACATGCAGGATAGTAGCCCTCGAGGACCAGGATTGGTGACCCCTGATTTAAGTGCTTGTCGACTACTTGACTCAGTTTTGCTTAGTGTTGTAGTACGAGACCGGTCTCAAAATACTTCTCTGCTTTGTCAGACTTGACCCCTCAAGGACTCGGTCTTGACTTGATCTCAGACCACAGTGGGAGAAGGACTCCTAATTTCAGAGCGAGTCCTCGAGACTAACAGATTTTTTTCATGTTAATAAAAAATCCAATTATCCATCATTACAAATACATTTAAATAATAATAAAAAAACACATATGGAATGTTGATGAGCATTATTTGAGAAGTACATCCCATGGTGCAATGCAAAGATTCTGTGTTCAGTGACTGTCAGTGACTTCACTTCAGTTGTTGGTGCAATCACAGAGCAGAGACAGTGATAAAATGTGCCTTTCTTAACCCTTTACAGGGCACTCATTGAAATACTCTGAAATTCAAAATTTCAACCTTAGTGTGTTAGTCTTCCTTCTCTTGCCATAAAACGTCTGAGCAGCACTTGCTAAAAAGTAAACACATACAATAAAACAAGTGTTCAGAGAACGCAAACCTCCGCCAAGCACCCCGAACAGAGTGCATGTGTGGATCGACTATTTCTTTTTAAATTAAACAGTTTCAAGGTTGTTCCATACAGCAGAAAAAGTTGAAGCTTGGTACCAGTCATGTGTATCTCAAATTATATTCAATTCCAATCAGTACAAGATATTGTTCTAAGCTATGGGTGGATCAAATTGGAGGCTAATTGGAGTCATTTTGAATTTTTATTGAATTTGGGAAAATTGCTCAACGATGAGAGATGGGAAAATTGTAGATTTTGTGACCTTGCTGTGACCTTGAACTTTGGCCTACTTGGCCCAAAATTTAATGGGTTGGTCCCAGGGCCTAGGCCTATCTGTGGGTACAATTTATTAAAGATGGTTGGAATAGTTTTCCTGTAAAGTTGCTAACAAACAAACAAACAGACACGCAAACAAACACACAAAGCAGTGATCACAATACCTCCTAGCAGAGGAAACAACTGTTATAAGGTCATTAACTGTCAAAAATCATTCATATTCACTATTTACAGCTTCAAAACCTCCCTGAATCACTGTATAGTGTTATCAAAATGAACATGCTTCTTGACCTCACTGAGGAACGGGATTGGCCCCATATTTAATGTTTGCAGAAATTACCAAAAATAGCCACTTGCCTGATAAAGGGTTGATCACAAAACAGGGGTAGGGATTTTTTTTAATGATAGTAAAAATTCTACATGAAGAGGTTAAGTAGGAAAGACTGTTTCAGACTGCTCTGATAAACAGTTTCCAGTCTACCTTAGTCTGTAGGCCTGACTGTTGATTATTAACTGGGGTGATATTAAATCAGGGTTATGAAAACTGATTTATTTTTATGGTCTTGGTCCCAACTCCTGAAAGACTCGTTCTCTACTCCAGTGTTTTTCAACCTTGGGGTCAGGACCCCATTTGGGGTCGCCTGGAATTTCTAGTAATTGACAAAAATAAAGATAAAAACTTACTGATAGAAAATATATGCTGAGTTGACAGAGACAATCATAATCCATAAAAGACATGACAAACTGAGTCTGAAACTGAAGCACTGTGGTTCTGTTTATCTGTCAAATGTTCATTGTGGTCAGTTTCAGATGCTGCAGCTCTTTCATAATTCACAGTTTGAGTTCTTGTTTGTTCAGTATTAATTGTCAGCCTTGGAAATCCAAGCTGGACTGACTGTACATATCCTGACCAAGGAACATAAAATTCTCACTTTGTGCAGTAATCTACACCTGGCTTTACTGCCTCCGTCCATAAAAATATACATTATATAGACTAAATGTCATCTAAAATAAACCTTTATTTGCAACATAGTATAGCAAACTATTACATGATCAAAAACAAATTAATTTTAGCAAAAAGAAAAAAAAAAAAGTCTGTTTTGAATGTTTGGGGTCGCCACAAATTTGTGATGTTATAATGGGGTCACGAACCAAAAAAGGTTAGGAACCACTGCTCCACTCAGTCCTGACTCGGTCTCGACTGCATTTGAAAACCAACGGTCTCGGTTTTGACTTGGTCTTGACCCTTCAAAGACTCGGTCTCAACATAAGCGGTCTCGTCCCCATCACTGGTTTTGGTCACTTTCCCACAACACAACAATGGCAGACATGGAGGTGCTCTCATGGCTTATCCCGTGACATCACTTCCTGGCCAATCAGTGGTCGGCAGTCTGTTGATGTCACATTTTCAGCTCTACTCAGCTCACATAGGAACCCCAGCTGAGTAGACCTAAAAAAGTCTCCCAGTGGAAAAGCCTAAAAACCAACTAGAGTCAAATCGAGTAGAGCTGAGCGGAAAACCCCTATTTTTGTAACATCCACTTCATCAGCACAGACCTGTTTTAGGGTTAGAGTTACATTTGACATTTGCATTTTGTGGAACTGGTTGTGTTTCAGCTGCCTGTGAAACACAAAAACTAAAAGGTATTTCCTTTCAAGTGACACCTAATACATACAGTTTGGTTTGAGATCCCCTGTTGTAACCGTAAGCCTAAAACAGGTTGGCTTATAAAATGGTGGAAGTTGAAAGGTTGAAATACGAGCAATGAGATGGTTATTGTGTAATGTGAATGCAGCTTCCTTTTATTCTCACTTACAGGGTTTTTGTAAAATCAGTGAACACAGTAAAGCACAGGTATCAAACATACGGCCTGGGGGCCAAATCCGGCCCGCCAAAGGGTCCAATCTGGGCCCGCGGGATGAAATTTGTGAAATGCAAAAATTACACTGAAAATATTAACAATCAATTGTGTCAATATCATTTTAATTCAGGTTCCACATACAGACACATACAGTCTGGTTACAGTTACAGTTACACACATTTCCAGTGGGTCAGACCAGTAAAATATTATCATAATAACCTATAAATAATGATAACCCCAAATTTTCTCTTCGTTTTTTTTGGTGTAAAAAAGTAAAATTACATGAAAATATTAACATTACCAAACTATACTTTTACAAAAAAAAAAAGTGAATAACCTGAACAAATATGAACAAACAGAAGTGTCTTAAGAAAAGTAAATGCAATTTTACCAATATTCTGCCTGTTACTCCGATTGTAATGCACATGTGTAAATCATAAACTGATAAACTGAGGCATAATATTGTTAAA
The DNA here is from genome assembly GCF_902148855.1 of Sphaeramia orbicularis. Taxonomy (NCBI): domain Eukaryota; kingdom Metazoa; phylum Chordata; class Actinopteri; order Kurtiformes; family Apogonidae; genus Sphaeramia; species Sphaeramia orbicularis. The sequence goes on along the minus strand of NC_043967.1, from coordinate 37,818,492 downwards.
ATTATACTTCTTTTTCTTAAGACAATTCAAGTTGTTCATGTTATTCAGATTTTTAAGGAAACTTTGCAGACGTAAACCTGATCATGATGTAATTTTACTTTTTTCACTGTTATTATTTTACTGGTCTGGCCCACTGGAGATCAAATTGGGATGAATGTGGAACTGAACTAAAATGAGTTTGACACCCCTGCAGTAAAGTAAGTTGTTGGTTTTAATATAATAGTAGTAGTAGTAGTAGTAGTAGTAGTAGTAGTAGTAGTAGTAGTAGTAGTAATTTATTTCGAGCACATAGAATGATCAGATAACAAAGAATCATACAACATGGTCAAAATAAATAAATAAATATAATTTTTTTGCACTCAAAAAAGAGTGGGAAGAAGTATAACTTATTGACTCCCACCCTCTTTTTACAAACTAATAATCAAACTAGATCCGCCTCCTTTGCTTTGTTAACACACATTTTCCTCTGTATATTTTTTACAATAATACAAAACATCCATAAAAACCATTCATATACACAATCAGATTTGCAATAATCAGCTGTTTTCAATATTAACTATAATATACATATCCACCCCAAATATTTACTCCAGATACAATGATCAATAAATATGATAGAATCTTATTGTGATAACCAATTAACTATAATATCTTATTTTATGCGTACTTCTAATGTTCTATATTTTGTTATTATAGTGGATTTAGACATCCTTTTAAATGCACAGATTGAAGAAGACATTTTTAAGTTTAGATTATTCCACAGATGGACCCCTCTAACAGATACACTGGCTTTTTATGTTTGTTCTACATTTAATTTTCTTGTAGATTTCAGTTCCCCTTAAATTCTAATTCCTTTGCCTGGGCTCAAACATCTCCTGTAGACTGTAGGGGAGCATATGTTCATGGGCTTTATAAGTAAGTAAGTAAGTAAGTAAGTAAGTAAGTAAGTAAGTAAGTAAGTAAGTAAGTTTTATTTATAGAGCACTTTTCACAGACAGAGTCACAAAGTGCTTTATCAATTCAAATCAGAATCAAATTAAGTTTACAGAGACCCAACAGAATCCTTCAGGAGCAAACACTTGTGATTGGTGATTTATACATTATAACAAGAGTATTGAGGTCAACCAGATCGTGTAGTTTTAGAGCATTTAATTTGATAAATAGGGGATTAGTTGGAGCTAGGTACTGTGTTTGATTGACAAGTGGAATTGCCTTTTTTTGAAGTAAGAATATAGAATTGATATTTGAGTTATAGTTCTTACCCCATATCGCTGCATAATAGTTCAGATGTGGAAGAACAAGAGAATTGTATAATATATGGAGAGATTTCTGATTTCGAAGGTTTTTGGTTTTATACATTATAGCAACACTTTTGGCTATTTTTGATCGAAGTAAGTTTACATGCTTTTTCCAATTTAACTGGTCATCAATTATAATGCCTAAAAATTTTGTTGCAGAAACTCTTTCAATTTCAGCGTCCTTAATTCAAATTTTAACTAGTTTGTTATTTTTCCTTAATGATATACATTAGTCAGAGAAGGTAATGTATTCTGGTCTGAACTTAAAAGTAATTAAACAGTTGACTAAATATATATATATATATATATATATATGTAAAAATAAATAAACAGAGGTAATAAACCATTTTCTAGCAAATGAATGAATGCAGAATGTAGGCTCTAGCTGCTGTGCTCTTTGTTTTGCATAATGTTGGATGCTGATCTGCTTTGGCGGAGGTCTGCGGTCTCCGAGTGCTTTTCTAGTTTGCGATGACTTCGCCACGCTCACTTTGCCAACAGCTGCAAAATGTTTGATTCTAATTACATATTTTTCTTTCTCCACATTGTCAGAACCCAGGGCCAACACAAACTAACAAACACACACTACCTGTAAAACATGTTAAGAAAAAAATTCCACTTTCAAGTCTCCAGGAAGTCTTCTAAAGAAAAAAACATTCTGCGTACTGTAAATGGAGTCAGAGGAGACGTAGGTATGTGAACTCCACAAGAAGAGGAAGATATGTCACTCTTTAAATACCATACCACACCATTAAACCACTGCCCTAATACTTCACATTCTCTGTTCACATGAATTAAGCAGCGCAATGCATTTACCGAAAATGAAGTTGCGAAACAACTTTTGCACCAAACAAACATCCTCCTATTCACACACGTAACATGTCTGGATACATACACTGCAAAAATCTAAATCTGACCAAGTGAATTTTTCTCACTTCTAGTCAAAATATCTCATCACGCTTAAAATAAGACATAATCACCCAAAGAGTAACTTTTCAGTGAGATATAAAAACTTTTTTTTGACAATAGATCTGGAAAATCTGATTTCAAAAAGTCCTACTAAGATAATTTTCACTTGTTCCAGTGGCAGATTTTTTTTTTTGCTTAATTCAAGATGTTTTTTGCTTAAACCTTTCATGCACAAATTATGAGAACCATTATCAAAATTTTTTCCTGTGTGTTTTTATTCCTCTTTAGGCATGAAAAAAACAGTGCAACTGAAAATTTTCTTCTGAAAAATAAATTTAAAAAAATAAATAAAATGAAATAATTTAAAAAATAAAAAATACATAAAAAATAATGAAAAAAAAAAAAAAAAATTCTTATGAACCTATTTTTCATGAAGTTGCAAAAATGTCCACTCAGCTGGACACCACACATTTAATTTTGGATGCACAGAAACATGTATTTACTGATAAACTGTGTGAAAACTGTGCGGAGGGCTTATGATTCTGGGGGTTTATGCTCAGGAGAGATCTAAATAATGTTACCAATTCATGTCAGAAAAGATATGTAGTGTCTTAAAACTTTAATAAAGATATGTTTAAAAAAAATAAAAAAAAATAAAAAAAAATCCATGAATATACAAGAGAACAGCTGTAGAATAGCTGTCCACTGTAGTGACGACTATGCATGAAAGGGTTAATTCAAGCAAAAAATCTGCCAGGTGAATTTAAAAAATGAATGTTGACGTGCATTACAACAAGCGAAGAAGAAGAAGAAACATGTCTTGGTTTGTGTGGACACACCAGGAAACCCAACCATTTTTTAATTTAGTACAAGATGGAGGGGTAATATATAATAATAATGAATATATCTGTAAATAAACATCATATTTACGTTCATCACCATGGTTATGGAATGACATCTCGCAATAATAAATAAACAAATCATCACATTCGGGATTTAATGGAAAAACAGACATTCCGCACTTCTGTTTTTTTGACATTTAGTAAATATCGGTAAAGTTGTGCGCAGATGTCCAATGGAAAAGCGACTACTGATATATACAGAGAGAGATAGGTAAGGTGTACTACGTATTTAAGTGCAATGGGACTTTCGCAAATTCCGAGTCTTGCTGCGAGTTCCGTTCATGTGAAAGTTAGTGGCAGCAATGTAGGCTATAGACTGGGGTGCTGATAAGGGGGGGGTAAACATGACAAATTCTAGGGGCCCAGTATTTGTAGGGGGCCTATTAGAACAGTAGAGGGAGTCCAGTGGATGTAGAAGTTGTGAAAATTTCGTGTAAGATCCACTGTACAAGAGAAGTGTAGAAGTCGGGAAGTGAACGATGAAAACATTTTTAGTTTTGGTTTTTGATTTCACGGTATTGTAACTGACTTTCTTTATGGACCGCACCCCCATGTACATACCCCCCCACCCCCTGCAGGCATTATTCTTTTTTGTTGTTTTTGCAAATTGCTTTTATTTAGAATGAGAATCCAAATCATGTTTATTGCCATGTAAGTAAACAGGGTTCTTATTACTAGGAATTTGCCTCAGTGGTTTGGTGCATACATTGAACATGGAGTAAGTAAGAAGTAAGCAGAAAATCAATCAATAGTTGCTTTTCCATTGACCCTTAAATTGCGCAAATATAACTTGCGCATAAAAATTTGCCCAATGGAAAAACGACAATTTCGCCAAAAGTCTCATTTTTCGATTAAAAGTTTTTGCACTGGCAAGAGGTGGTTTTTCAGATGTAGCGCAATTGGTATATCCCGCAAAACTGCAATGGAAAGACCTTTTTTTGCAACTACAGTCAAGTGAATTAAAAAAAATTATATCATGATGTGTTTTTTTTTACACCTTGAGAACATAGATGGTTTTACTGTAAGACCAACTTATTCAGTGACCAGACCGGTTTCTATTCATTTACTTATTATCATCATACTCTCAATTCCATCCATCCATCCATCCATTATCCACCGCTTATCCGGGGCTGGGTCGCGGGGGTAACAGTCTAAGCAGGGATGCCCAGACTTCCCTCTCCCCAGACTCCTCCTCCAGCTCTTCCGGGGGGACCCCGAGGCGTTCCCAGGCCAGCCGAGAGACATAGTTTCTCCAACGTGTCCTGGGTCTTCCCCAAGGTCTCCTCCTGGTGGGACATGCCCAGAACACCTCCCCAGGGAGGCGTCCAGGAGGCATCTGAAACAGATGCCCGAGCCACCTCAGCTGGCCCCTCTCGATGTGGAGGAGCAGCGGCTCTACTCTGAGCTCCTCCCTGGTGACTGAGCTCCTCACCCTATCCCTAAGGGTGAGCCCAGCCACCCTATGGAGGAAACTCATTTCGACCGCTTGTATCCGGGATCTTGTCCTTTCGGTCATGACCCAAAGTTCATGACCATAGGTGAGGGTAGGAACGTAGACTGACCGGTAAATCGAGAGCTTCGCCTCTCGGCTCAGCTCCTTCTTCACCACAACAGACCGGTACAACGACTGCATCACTGCAGATGCTGCACCGATCCATCTGTCAATCTCATGCTCCATCCTTCCCTCACTCATGAACAAAACCCTCAATTCCTCATATTGTTTTTCTTTTGCAAGATGACACCACAGACATAACATCACCATGAGTGGAAAATATCAAATGTATTTCCTTCAGTCCATGTCATTCAGTTCTTGACTTGAATTACGGAAATGCAGTAAAAATGTACTCAGGAATGTATGGTGTGGGTATAAAGACTGGGTAGTGCACCAGTAGAACCAGAGCAGGTGAAAGACCACACACTGGAGAGGAGGCAACAACACTGGACACTTTAACGGCAAAACGGTGAGTTTAACGCACATGATTCTAAATTATTTCATGTATTAGTTAACTAAAGTAGCAGTTCAACATTAATACAGTTGTAGAGAATAGTTTGTTGTAGATTTAATATTTTAATAATATACATTTTTATGTTATCTTACACTGTTCTACTTTGATCACAGTTCAAGGCAGAATGTACTACATCGTCCTCTTCATTCTGCTCCCAGCATGCATCTTGGCTGGTAAGTGTGTATTTTTGTTAAATATAATATCCATCATATACACAGTATTAGACACTAACACATTTCAGCTGCTTGTACTCGTGACCTCGTTCTTTCGGTCATTACCCAGCGCTCATGACCATAGGTGAGGGTTGGAACGTAGATAAATCGAAAGCTTCACCTTTTGGCTCCGCTCCCTTTTTACCACAACAAACTGGTTTAGTGTGCACATCACTGCAGACTGCACCTTTATCCACCTGTCAATCTCCCCCTCCATCCAATCCTTATTCATGAACAAGATCAAAGACACTTAAACTCCTCCACCTGAAGTAGGAACCCCCCCCCCCCCCCCCCAGATTGGGCACTCCACCCTTTTCTGACTGAGGACCATGGCCTCAGTCTTGGAGGTACTGATCTTCATCCCAGCTGCTTCACACTCAGCTGTGAACTGCCCTAGCAAGAGCTGGAGGTCACTGCTCGATGAAGCTAAGAGGACCACATCATCCTCAAAAAGCAAAGATGAGATCCTCCCACCACCAAACACAACCCCCTCCACCACCCTGCTGCGCCGAGAAATTCTGTCCATAAAAGTTATGAATAGAACCAGGGACAAAGTGCAGCCCTGGAGGAGTCCAACCCTCACCAGGAACAGGTCCAACTTACTGCTGGCTACACGGAGCAGACTTCCTTCAGTACAGGGACTGAATGCCCGCTAACAAGGGGCCATCCAACCCATACTTGCAGAGTGCCCCCGCAGGATGCCCCTTCTCCAAATCCACAAAACACATGTGGACTGGATGGGCTAACTCCCATGCCCCCTCCATCACCCTAGCAAGGGTAAAGAGCTGGTCCACAGTTCCACACCCGGGACAAAAACCACATTTATGCATTTGGCAGATGCTTTTTTCCAAAGCGACTTACAGGGGAAAATCAATCAATCGATCAAATTTTATTTATATAGCGCCAGATCACAACAAAAGTTATCTCATGACACTTTATATATAGAGTTGGTCAAAACCAGACTCTAAGCCAATTTACAGAAACCCAACAGAATCCTCCAGGAGCAAACACTTGTGACTGGAGACAGTGGCGAAGAAAAACTTCCCTTTAACAGCAGAAACCTGGAGCAGACCCAGACTCCTGGAGGATGGACATCTGCCTTGACCAGTTGGGGTTAAAGGGAGAGAATAAAGAAAGAGAAAAAGAGAGAGCGATAGAGATAGAGACTGGGGGAGAAGAGGGGAAGTAGGGGGGGACACATGGATGCAGTTGAGAATAAGTGAGTGATGATGATGAAGGCAAGAGAGAGGCAGAACCACCGCAGCAGGTCCAGAGATGATCCTGGGAAAATCTATGATGATCCTGAGAAAAACCTTATTAATACATTTAAAATGGAATGTCTGACAGTGCTAGGACAGGAGGTGCTCTCGGAATAGCTGGGTCTTCAGGAGCTTCTTGAACATAGGCAGGGATTCCTCTGTTCTGGAAGTGCTTGGTAGAACATTCCAAAAACCACATTGCTCCTCCTCGATCTGAGGTCCAACTCTCAACTGTACCCTCTTCTTCTGTCCATTCTTGTTCTCACAGATGAGACAGCGACCTACTCCTTCTCCCCACCAGTGGGCTCAGGCAGTGGTTCTTCTTATGCTCTGAGTGGAGAAGGCCGAATCACAGCTGTCCGAGTGTGGGAGCAATATAACTCCTACATTGATGGGTAACTATGACAACACTATAGCACTAACATGAGTAGAACTCATTTATAACAATGAACTCATATAAATTATCTTGTCAAATGTCTCCATTTCTTAGCATCCAGATCCGCCATGGCTTCATCTGGTCTCGTGTTGCTGGTTACAGTTCTGGAACTCCCCTGGAGATTGAGCTGCGTGAAGATGAAGCCATCATCCAGATTTCTGGGAAATACGCTCACTATGTGCGGTCTCTTATTTTCATCACTAACCAAGGCCGTACGCTGTATGCAGGTCAGCCCTATGGCCACTCTTTCAACATGTACCCCGAGCATCCACAGGCTGAGCTGCTGTTCATCAGTGGACGCTATCATGGAGCCCTGACCGCCGTCGCAGCGCACTGGGGCGCTCCTGGATCAATTGCTGGCAACAGCACCAGGCACTAAGAGGGAGTTAATATTGAACACAATCCTAATGCAACTGTGCAAAACCAGAATTGAAAAGGTTTACCATAATTATGAATGTCATAAAATGAAAACAGCTGATTGTAATTTCCTTCATTTTATTGAGAAACACACATTGAATAAATACTTTTATGCACAAGCATCAATCTTTCATCATCAAAGAAATGAACTCATGACATACTGTTAAAACCTTGTATAATCCAGCTCTACTTTTCCAATAAGACATCTAAACATTTTTTCAAGCATTATGATTTTTAGTATCATTTTACATTCATACATTAACTGAATACAGTCACTGCTAAAGGAAAAAGAGGATAATTAAGTGTACAAACTGATGGTGGTAGTTTTGTACAAGCATTATTCCTCATACCACCAAAACTATTTTTGTTTTTTTTTTGTAAATTATTTTATTTGTTTTAAAAATCCAATGTTTCAGTGTGGTTTATTTATGTTTCTATATGGTTTACTGCAAGTATATGTTTCTATGTGGTTTATATTTGTTTTTATATGGTTTACTGTTGGTTGGCTGGTTTATATATGTTTCTATCTGATTTATTTATGTTTCTTTTAGGGCTGGGCAAGTTAACGCGTTATTACTGCGTCAACGCATTCATTAAATAACACCAACAATTTTTTTTATCTCACGTTAATGCCGTTTTATTCTAACTCCTATTCTTCTTCCTCTGCTTGTGTGCGTGTAGCAATGAGCTTGGCAGACAGACAACAGGTTTCCCAAGGAAAGCCGGAAGCCGAAAACTTCTCTCCAAATCTTTTACTTGAGACTCACTGTAAAACTGCAACATACATACAGAATATGTCTCAGTTCTGTTCACTGCCTTAGTACATTTACATGGCATTATACATTTAAATGAATGGGAAAAAGATTGCTAGCTCGATGCTAACTTGAATGGGAAAATCCATTGACACGCAAACGATTAGCATTAACAGATTAATTTAAGATTTACAACGCCTTTTAATCCAGCAACAAAGGTTCACATCAGAGATATTTTATACTATTCATTCTGACAACAACTGAACATAAAATACTGACAGGCAAACGTTTTTCGGGCCATACAAACAGAATGAAAAAAATGTGTCTGTTAGTTCCTTCTGATGTCCAAACTGACTACGGTAACACCGCAAGGACAAAACATACGTTAGTGCAACTTATTCTGACCACTAGAGGTCCCCCTTTGCTTGCTTTGAACAACTGAACATCACATATTATTGGGCTTATTAGTATTAGTACTTATTAGTGGGCTTAAGACTCCTGTCAATCACTCACAACCGGAAATAAACCAGTGGGGACATAAACATGGAGAAAAGTACCGGTCTTTTCCATGGACATTTTCATTTTAAATGTCTTCAGATGGTGGGGTTGAGAAGGACACAGTTGTTTGGAAATACTGCAATGTGGAATTATTTTTATCACCGGAGTACTTCCAGTCTGAAATATCACTGAAAGGCAATACATACTGTTGATGCTGCCCCCCCCCCCCCAATAACTATGCGATTAATCATGATTAATCACAGAAATCCACGCGATTAATTGCGATTAAAATTTTTAATCGCTGCCCAGCACTAAAATAAGCACAAATTTGGTAACATTTATTGTAAGACTCAGGAGCTGAATGGGAACCTTAGAGACAGCTAAAGCAAGATTTCAGATATTTTAGTCTACTGTTGTTTCCTCATAGTTAAAGAAACTAGAAGGTAAAATATGCAACAAATGTATAATTTTGACCAAACAAATGTAGCATGAATTACAGACTACATTTTTTAGTTGCAAACAAACATGTTGGTTCTAATCATTAGAGTACAAAAAAAAAGAACTCATGACATACAGTTGAAACCTTGTACAATCCAGCTCTACTTTTCTAATATTTCACTGACTCTATGTTCATCTGCTTACACAAAAAAATTGATAAACTAGAAGCACTCGGAGGGCGCAGACCTCCGCCAAGGCTGATCAGTGGCCCCCCCTGTGGGGCCCCCCCCACGCCAAGGAGGTTATGTTTTTGCCAGGGTTTGTTTGTTTGTTTGTTTGTCTGTCTGTCTGTTTGTCTGTCTGTTAGTGTGCAACATAACTCAAAAAGTTATGGACAGATTTTGATGAAATTTTCAGGGTTTGTTGGAAATGGGCCCCCCCGTGGGCCCCCCCACCCCCGATCACCACCAAAATTTAATCATTTCTTCCTTATCCCATTTCCAACAAACCCTGAAAATTTCATCAAAATCTGTCCATAACTTTTTGAGTTATGTTGCACACTAATGGACAGACAAACAGACAGACAGACAAACAAACAAACAAACAAACAAACTAGAAGCACTCGGAGAGCGCAGACCTCCGCCAAGGCTGATCAGTGGACCCCCCGTGGGCCCCCCCAGCCCCGATCACCACCAAAATTTAATCATTTCTTCCTTATCCCATTTCCAACAAACCCTGAAAATTTCATCCAAACCTGTCCATAACTTTTTGAGTTATGTTGCACACTAACGGACAGACAAACAAACAAACAGACAAACAAACCCTGGCAAAAACATAACCTCCTTGGTGGAGGTAAATATTTGTCAAACAATATAGTTGGGGGCTTCTACGAAACTGGCCCCTAAAAACAGGACATAGGGGCTAAAGATTCAACCCTGATGTAGACTAATGTTATGAAGCAAGTTTGGAAGCACTAAAGGTTTATCTTAGAAATAAATATTTACTGAGATAAAAGAGAAACTATTTTTCAGATAAAACACATTTTTATAATATTTTACATTATATTTAATACAAAAATCTGTATGTAACACAGACTAAAGGACACAAAAATTATGCGCTACTATCTTTTTACCTCTGCCAGGAGGTATTGTGATCAGTTTGCTTTGTGTGTTTGCGTGTTTGTTTGTTTGTTTTTTGCAAGATAACTCAAAAAGTTATGGACGGATTTTCAGGAAATTTTCAGGAAATGTTGATACTGGCACAAGGAAGAAATGATTAACTTTTGGTGGTGATCGGGGTGGGGGGGCAGATCTGTCTTGGCGGAGGTCTGCGCTCTTCGAGTGCTTTTCTTGTTGAATATCTTTTTATTCTCTCACAGGTACATTTTGTGAATTTAACTAATTATGTGTAGCCCGATGGAAATAAGGCGATGGGTGTGTGTTAAAAAGTTAAAATAATAAATAGCATAAATACAATAAATTAATAAGTGGAATACAAAGGGTTAAAAATTAAAAACATTTCAGTGTGGCAGTGTTAAAAAAGTTCATGTCTTTGTGAAAAGGTATGTAATTTTGTTGTGAGTTCATGTATTGCATTATTTACAGGATGTTAAATGCAAAGTGTTTGTTAAAATACTTAGTTAAAAATAATAATTGTAATAATATGGAAAAGCTGTGCAAATGTTTTATGTTTTGTTAAAAAGTACTGAATATGTATTTTTACGTTATGTGTATTATGATCCTGGACAATGTAGTTTGAGGTCAAGGGAATATCTGTCCTTTATTGAGTGATAAAGCCACTAACCAATGTATTAGAGAAATTATTCAAAGAGATATTGTTTCCAAACCTGCAGCTGTTTTTTATTGGAATAATATTTATTATGACATAGACTGGAAAAACACTTGGATCCTGTCAAAGAAATTTATTATTACTAATAAGGTACGAGAAGTTACTTTTAAATTGATCCATAGATGTTATCCGGTGGAGACCTACTGTATATGATTAAATATAAAAGAAATATTGATACTCTGTTCTTTTTGCAGCAACGCAGAGGAAACAATATGTCATTTATTTTGGGTTTGCACCTACACACATATATTTTGGATTGATTAAAATAATTTTATAAACACAAAAATTGACTCTTTGTGTAAATTGAACTTTCAACACATTTTATTTGGCCTATCACACATTGATAAAATAAATCCAGAAAAAAGACATATTATCGACCTTTTGATTATTTTTGCCAAATTTCACATTCATTGCTCCAAATTTGCACATCAACGTCCAAACATCACTGTTTTCAAAGTCCTTTTTTCCAATTACATAGACAATATGAGAAACAGTATAAATTGTAAAGCAAATAAAACAAACAAAAAAGTCAAATGTATAATCTTATTCAATTTGTATAACTTCTATTTATTCCTCGAGCAGTTTTTAAAAAAAAAAATTATTACATATTTTTATTTATTTATTTTATTATTTTTTATTTCTTTTTCTTTACTAATGTTTTTACTTACATGTATTTCTCTATATAATGTAGAAGATTTTGGGAATTATGAAACTTTCTACCCTTGTTGTTGTGTACTATTATGTATATTTACTGTTCAATGTTAATTGTTCATATAAATAAAAAAAAGGATAACTACCTTCCAATTTAGTATAATAATAATAATAATAATAATAATAATAATAATAATAATAATAATAATAAATAAATAAATAAATAAAACTGCCAATTTTGTGTTTTGGTCACTTGTAAAAAAAAAAAAAAAAGTTTGGGGTCAAGGGTAACAGGAAATAGAAAGTAGGAAGTGGAGGAGAGAGAAATGTGGTGAAGACGACGGGCGCGAGTGAGAACATGGAATGACCTGGACTGCGTATTCAAGAAGAAAAGAACACCAGTTTTAGTTCATGAAAGTGGTTGGATATATCACTAAAAGTAGCTATTATGGTGAGAGACTGTGTTTTAACAGTATTTCGGCTCGAAGTTCAACAGTGAAGAACATAGACGGCGAACTCAGTGAGTTAGCTGCATGAGGCTAGCTGTGGACGGACTGAGCTAGCAGGTATGCTAACAGCTAACAGCTAACCGCGGATAGCATGGAGACCCAGAGGACACGGCCTGAGCCCACAGCCAGCACTGGAGGAGACGGACATCGCGGACGATTGCCACGGACTGGAGGATTGCTGTTTGTCGGATTCCGGATTTCCTTTTTCCCTGGACCGAACGGATGAACGTTTCTCCGGAGCTCGTGATACAGGTACCTTATTAGTTTACCGGCTGATAGGCTGGAAGCTGTTGACGTCATCTGGCGTCCGTTACAAAACTTTCAGTCGTCGTCTTCTCCGAAACTACAATTCTGATTGACTTCAAACTTGGCATACAGCTTTTTCATGATGATGTCAACAAAAGTTAGTAAAATTATTTAGATCCGAGTCTGACTCTGGATTTGGTGCCACTTTGAAAAATGTCCCCATTGTAAGAGATAGGAAGTGGATTGATCCAATAACTCAGTAAATATAAATGATATCCAGTGTAATTTTATACAGTCCAGCCCTGATGGGGAGATGACCAAAACATAATGTCCACATGCTGATCAGGATCATCTTCTGGATCTGGGAACTTATGGAAAATTTAACATGGGCTCTTATGGGGAAAACATTTCAATTGTCTTTTTCTCCCAAACTCCAGTTCTGATTGACTTCAAACTTGGTATACAGCTTCTGTATGATGATGTCAACACAAGGTTTTGAAATTATTTCGATCTGGATCAGATTCTGGATTTGGTGTGACTTTGAAAAATGTTCCCATTATAAGAGATAGGAAGTGGATTGATCCAATAAATCAGTATCAATGATATCAAGTTGGAATTTGAATTTTTTACAGATCTGATTGGAATATGACCAAAACATGGGCTATTTCTGTAATATAAGAAATATATATATATATAACTGGGTGATAATAAATGGCATCTGGATACATTTCCCAAAGCTTTTCATTTGGCTGGTGAGCTACAGGGCCATTGGTCCTATTTTTTAGCTTACCAGCCGACAGACCATAAGCTATTGTCATCATGCGGCGTCCAGCAGCGTCCGTTACAAAACTTTCAATCATCTTCTTCTCTGAAACTACAATTCCCATTGACTTCAAACTTGGTATACAGCTTGTTTATGATGATGTCAACAAAAGTTAGTGAAATTATTTGGATCCAGATCTGATTCTGGATTTGGTGCAACTTTGAAAAATTTCCCCATTATAAGCGAAAGGAAGTGGATTGATACAATAACTCAGTAAATATAAATGATATCCAGTGTAAATTTCTACAGTCCAGCCCTGATGGGGAGATGACCAAAACATAATGTCCACATGCTGATCAGGATCTTCTTTTGGATCTGGGAACTTACGAAAAATTTAACATGGGCTCTTATGGGGAAAAAATTTCAACTGTCTTTTTCTCCGAAACTACAGTTCTGATTGACTTCAAACTTGGTATACAGCTTCTGTATGATGATGTCAACACAAGGTATTGCAGTTATTTGGATCTGGATCTAATTCTGGATTTGGTGCCACTTTGAAAAATTTTCCCTTTATAAGAGTTAGGAAGTGGATTGATCCAATAAATCAGTATCAATGATATCAAGTTGGAATTTGAATTTTTTACAGATCTGATCGGAATATGACCAAAACATGGGCTATTTCTATGATATCATAAATACACATAACTGGGTGATAATAAATGGCATCTGGATACATTTACCAAAGCTTTTAATTTGGCCGGTAAGCTCCAGGGCCATTGGTCCTGTTTTTTCATTTATTGCCCTGTGAGGTGAAGAGACCATTTGGTTTTAGGCTGCAGTGTACCCGAGCAACGCACAGGCCTGCAACAGTGAAAATTTGGGTTTATGGTTTAAGTTATTATTGCTGGTTATTGAAGCAAGACATTTTAATGTGAAAGCAATGATTTCTTTGTTTGTTAATTGAATATTAATCACAGTAAATAGTTGAATATTTTTTATAAATTATGTGTGTGTTTTTGCCTTGTAGGTGGAAGATTTAAAGTGCATACAGTGTGGTTAAAGTGCTTACAGTGTTTATAAAAGAGTTAATTTAAAGGGTAAATACTTGGAAAAGGTATATTAAGTTATATTTCATAAAAAATAGTACAGAAAATAAAGTAGAACCATCGTATAAATAAATGTTAATATTGTAAGAGATTACATGTTTAACAAGGACCAAGGTTAGCTACCCCTGTCAAAGCCTCAAGAGCAAAGGGGCGCTACATATGCAAGGCAGAGTGTTTCACAAAAATGACTGTTGTGGCAATATTATTTGCGAATTATTTGTGTTTAACTGGACAGGTTTTGCATGTAACACCAGTGGACACGATGGGTTACATACAACACCTGGAATGAGACTGAGATTCACAAAAAACCTCCATGTCTGTATTAGAAAAACCACTAGGATCGTCAAATTTAACACAGTGTTTTCATTCATAGTGGTATATAAGACCATTTCAAGCAATGTAGTCCAGATCAAATGCACTGACACCTAGGTAGCTTTTCATGTCCCAATTTTGGTCATATTTTTGGCCCCAATGTTTTATTACAATTTTTGGGATGGCTCAGAGCAAGAGTATAATTTTTTAGCATTTATCTGAGGTCATCATTAGGTACATCTTGGGGGGGAAATATGTCTAAATTTCTCTTTTATTATTGGGTCTAAAAAGCTGGAAAAGTTCCAGATATCAAAATGTGCCCAGTTTCACAGAAACACCCAGTTTATAGTAACACTTTACATTTGTGAGTGAACTGAATACAGCAGCTACAAAAGGAAAAGGAGTAAGAGGATATGTTTGTGTACATACTGGCAAGGGTGCGATTTATCAAAATAACAGAGGGTGGGATGTTTTCTTTTGTTTTGTTTTTTGTTTATCATGAAAAAAACAACCAATCAACAGGCCTAATTCTTTTTTAAATTAACAGTAGGCCCTATTACATGTCGAACAGTTGGATTCATCTTTAATACAAACTAAAAACACATGAAACATTTAACTTTCTGCGACGACTGCACCTACGATGTGGGAGATGGTCTAAGTAAGTTTCAGGACCACTGATAAGGGCCGATCACGCAAACATGGTAGAAGATTTACAGCCAACGGGCAACTCAATCAGACTGTAAAATGGAGCATAAAACCTAATTGATTAAGATTTCATATCATGTCAGAATAAGTAAACACTTTGCTCTGATGTCGGACCTCATTTGGTCTTTTCGGCTTTCCTGTTGACGCATCTGCAGCGTTTCGCCTGTCTTTTATCCACATCTCTGCAAACTTCTGAGCAGGTAATGAACGTACGTCTGGTGCATTTACAGCGATAAAGAGACGACTTTTTAGTGTGGACACGTTCAGTCTGTTGGGTTCATCAGTGAGGATGTGATTCATGCACTAAATCCACGTTCACACTCTGCTGTTGACATGGGGAGCGTGGAGACGGCAGAAAAGACTTTGTGGAGATTGTCTCCTTGGACTCTGTGGTATTTATATTCTCGAAACTCTTTAAGAACCAAAGGGATGTCTGAGAGCTCAGCAGCAAGAGTGTTTTGAACTTGTGAGAGACATTTGAGAGAGAGAGACTAGACGCTTTTCCATTGACCCTCAAATTGCGCAAATATAACTTGCGCATAAAAATTGACCTAATGGAAAAACAATAATTTTGTCAAAAGTTTCATTTTTCGATTAAAAGTTTTTGCACTGGCAAGAGGTGGGTTTTAGGGCGTAGCGCAAATGGTGTATCCCGCAAAACTGCGATGGAGAGACCTTTTTTCGCAACTACAGCCGGGTGAATTAAAGAACCGAATGTTGACATACGTTACAACAAGCAAAGAAGAAGAAGAAACATGTTGCGGTATGTGTGGACACACCAGGAAACCCAATCATTTTTTAATTTAGTACGTGATAGAGGAGTAATATATAATAATGATGAATATATCTGTAAGCGACACAATATTTATGTTCATCATGTTTATGGAATGACTTTTCATGTCATCTCGCAATAATAAATAAACAAATCATCACATTTGGGATTTAATGGAAAAACCGACATTATGCACTTCTGTTTTTTCGACATTTACTAAATATCGGTGAAGTTTTGCGCGGATGTACAATGGAAAAGTGACTTATGAAATGATCCAAATTCTGCACTCTGAACATTGTCCCAGTAACTGATTTATATTTATCAAAAAACAGGGCAAATTCCTCAAATGAAGCAAAACACTTGCCACGTTTCATGTTTGCCTGCATGCTGAAACTGTGTGACGGGTAGAAAACACATCTTGCCTTTTAAATCTACTTTCTTTTTAATCTAACTTATTCTTAGTTACTTATCCTCTGCATTTATTTATTTATTTATTGTTGATGCGGTATCTATCTGTGAACTGAATACAGTAGTTATTAAAGGAAAAAGAAAATGAGAATATGTTAGTGTACATTCTGGTGCTGGTAGTTTTAGTTTTATAGCATTACTTTTT
The DNA here is from genome assembly GCF_902148855.1 of Sphaeramia orbicularis. Classification (NCBI taxonomy): domain Eukaryota; kingdom Metazoa; phylum Chordata; class Actinopteri; order Kurtiformes; family Apogonidae; genus Sphaeramia; species Sphaeramia orbicularis. The sequence continues at coordinate 37,801,840 of NC_043967.1, read as the reverse complement.
TCTTTTTTTTTTTTTGTATATTCTTTTATTTATTTTAAAGTTCCTCATGCCAGGTTTTAGGAAAAACTACTAATTTCCATCTGCAGTCACTGCATAGTTGGATGTTACACAAAGTTATTTTACAGAAAGTGCAAAATAATATCACTTTCTCCTCCATATTTTCCTCAAAAACAATATGAACTTAAAAGTTGTTGAGTAGGTACACTGTAATATAGGAACGAAACATATCTGAGCATATTGTCTTTTCATTAGATCATATTTTTCCTCACTTTAATTATCTGTTTTACTAATTCATTATATCATGATGTGTTTTTTTTTTTTACACCTTGAGAACATACATGGTTTTACGATATGACTAACTTGTTCAGTGACCAGACCAGTTTGTATTTACTTGTCATTATCATCATCATCTGTCAATTGCTTATATTTATTTTTTAAAAGATAACACCACAAACATGACATCACCATGTCTGGAAAACATCAAATGAATTTCCTTCAGTCCATGCCATGCTGTTCGTGACTTGAATAGGCGTGAAAATGTACTCAGGAATGTATGGTGTGGGTATAAAGACTGGGTAGTGCATCAGTAGAACCAGAGCAGGTGAAAGAACACACACTGGAGAGGAGGCAACATCACTGGACACTTTAACGGCACAACGGTGAGTTTAACGCACATGATTCTGAATTATTTCATAAATTGGTTAACCATAGTAGCAGTTCAACATTAATACAGTTGAACCAAATAGATGAAGAGAATAGTTTGTTGTAGATTTAATATTTTAATAATATACATTTTTATGTTATCTTACACTGTTCTACTTTGATCACAGATAAAGGCAGAATGCATTACCTCATCCTCTTCGTTCTGCTCTCAACATGCATCTTGGCTGGTAAGTGTGCATTTTTGTTAAATATAATATCCATCATATACACAGTATTAGACACTTACACATTTCAGCTGCTTGTACTCGTGATCTCGTTCTTTCAGTCATTACCCAGCGCTCATGACCATTGGTGAGGGTTGGAACGTAGCTCAAACAGTAAACTGAAAGCTTCGCCTTTTAGCTTCGCTCCCTTTTTATCACAACAAACCAATTTAGTGTTTGCATAACTGCAGACTCCACCCTGATCCACCTGTCAATCTCCCCCTCCATCCTTATTAGATCTAAGATACTTAAACTCCTCCACCTGAGGTAGGACTTTCTCCCTAACCCAAAGTGGGCACTCCACCCTTTTCTGACTGAGGACCATGGCCTCAGTCTTGGAGGTACTGATCTTCATCCCAGCTGCTTCACACTCAGCTGTGAACTGCCCCAGCGAGAGCTGGAGGTCGCTGCTCGATGAAGCTAAGAGGACCACATCATCCGCAAAAAGCAGACGATATCCTCACGCCACCGAATTCGACCCCCTCCACCATCCTGCTGCACCTAGAAATTCTGTCCATAAAAGTTATGAGCAGAACCAGTGAAAGAGGGCAGCCCTGGAGGAGTCCACCCCCCACCGGGAACAGGTCTGAATTACTGCCGGCTACATGGACCAGACTTCCTTCAGTACAGAGACTGAATGGCCGCTAACAAGGGACCATCCAACTGGTACTTGCAGAGCACCCTCCACAGGATGTTCCTTGAGACACGGTCGTAAGCCTTCTCCAAATCCAAAAAAACACATGTGGACTGGATGGGCAAACTCCCATTCCCCCTCCAGCACCAGTGGTGGCTGCTCGTCTTTCAGAGAGGGGAAGCTCATTGTCGGCTCACATCAAAAAAATTGTGAAGTTCTTTAAACATAAATTCGGCCCTCCGTCTTTGTGATTTGTGTATTTACAGCGCAAGAAATGAACAAGTAATTTCGTAGTGGTTTCTCTCTCAATTTCACAGCAGAATGTGTGACGGTATTCAACTGAACTCTGTCAAGTGAAGGAGTAGATCTCAATATAGCTGTCAGTCAAATGGGATTCAGCCTTTCGACTGATCCTCCAATCAGCATGTGGAAGCCTGGCGTCCAGCCTGACCGAGCTCCGGCCACAGCTCCATTCACCCCCAGAGACACTGAGCATCCGGGGGCGGGACAACATCGTGGCATTTATCCAATTACCATCCAGTTTTGAGGCAATGAAAAAAACTGTTCCACTCAGTCCCATTGAAGTGCATGGACGCTGAGCGTCTACGGACAAATGCACTGAGCAGAGATCGAATGAGAAAACAGCGCAACAGGAATGTATGAAAATTGAACAACATCGAGTCCACTGATTTGTGATAAAGCTGATTCTGAACAAACTCGTCTGTGAGATGAACGTGTTCTAACACATTTGTAGTCAATGAAATGTCAACACAACCGTACATATTTAACCATTTAATTTTCGTAATTTTAGGGGAAGCCGAGCTTCCCTTGCAGTCTATGAGAAATCGCCACTGTCCAGCACCCTAGCAATGGTAAAGAGCTGGTCCACAGTTCCACGCCCGGGACAAAAACCACATTGCTCCTCCTCGATCTGAGGTCCAACTATTGACTGTACCCTCTTCTCTAGTACCCTGGCGTAGATGTTACTGGGGAGGTTGAGGAAAAACAGAAACCATTTCTTCTATATCCTGGTTAATTCTGTCCATTCTTGTTCTCACAGGTGAGACAGCGACCTACTCCTTTTCGCCACCAGTGGGCTCAGGCAGTGGTTCTTCCTATACTCTGAGTGGAGAAGGCCGAATCACAGCTGTTCGAGTGTGGGAGCGCTATAACTACTACATTTATGGGTAACTATCACAACACTATTGCACCAACATGAGTAGAACTCATTCATAACAATGAACTCATATAAATTATCTTGTCAAATGTCTCCATTTCTTAGCATCCAGATCCGCCATGGCTTCACCTGGTCCAGTGTTGCTGGTTACAGTTCTGGAACTCCCCTGGAGATTGAGCTGCGTGAAGATGAAGCCATCATCCAGATTTCTGGGAAATACGCTCACTACTTGCGGTATCTTATTTTCACCACCAACCAAGGCCGTACGCTGTATGCAGGTCAGCCCTATGGCCACTCTTTCAACATGTACCCCGAGCATCCACAGGCTGAACTGCTGTTCATCAGTGGACGCTATCATGGAGCCCTGACCGCCATCGCAGGACACTGGGGCACTCCTGGGTCAATTGCAGACAACGGCACCAGGCACTAAGAGGGAGTTAATATGGAAAACAATGTTAATCCAGGTCTGCAGAACCAGAATTAAATAAAGTTTACAAACAGCTGATTTGCAGCTGATTATTATATCTTCAGTGTATTTTATTTTTCTCCCTGTTAAATCCTTTTTTTGTGTCTCTGTATGATCAGATGTATACAGGAACAGTGAACCATTGCTGTAAATTGTTATTATTATTTAATACTACTGTAGAGAAAGTTTAAATAAATGTAGGTCATTAAATGTTTACTGTGCTAATCAATGACTTTATTGTAATTTCCTTCATTTTATTCAGAAACACACATTGAATAAACACTTTTATGCACAAGCATCAGTCTTTCATCATCAAAGAAATGAACTCATGACGCACCTTTGAAACCTTGTATAATCCAGCTCTACTTTTCTAATAAAACATCTAAAACATTTTTCAAACATGATTTTTAGTATTATTTTACATTCATACATTAACTGAATACAGTCACTGCTAAAGGAAAAAGAGGATAAGTGTACAAACTGATGGTGGTAGTTTTGTACAAGCATTCCTCATCCCACCAAAAGTATTTTTGTCTTGGGTTTTTTTGTAAATTATTTATTTTTAAAAAAATCCTTGGACCAGGTTGTATCAGACACTATTAATTTCCACATGCAGTCGCTGCGTAGTTTGATGTTACACAATTGCAAAATCATTTCTTTGTCACCCCTAAACATTATATAATATGGATTTAAAAGTCATTACAGGTGTTTTCCATGTAAAGGTACAATAGGATAAAAACAAAATATTGTATATTTGAGCATTTTCTGTTTTAGTTGAATGAACTGTTTTACTAGAGAACATACATGGATTTACTGTAAGACTAACTTGTTCAGTCACCAGACCAGTTTGTATTCACTTACCTGTCATCATCATCTGTCAAATGCTCATCATTTTTTTTTCACAAAAGAAACTGACAGATATTACATCACCATGACTGGAAATCCCCACCAAGCTATTAATTATTTCCTTGAATTCATTTCACGCTATTCTTGACTTGGATTTCAGACAATTACCATGTACTCAGGAATGCATGGTGTTGGTTTATAAAGACTGGGTAGTGCACCAGTAGAACCAGAACAGGTGTAACGACACACACTGTAGAGGAGGCAACATCACTGGACACTTTAACAGCAAAACGGTGAGTTTAACGTACATGATTCTGAATTATTTCATAAACTGGTTAACTATAGTAGCAGTTCAACATTAACCCTTTAAAACCTAAGCCTAAAATAATCCGAATAGACTTTTTTTTTCTTATTTTGACTATAAAATGTTAAGAAAATATACTGTAAGTGAGTCCATTTGCCCATTTTTCCAGAGCACTTTTATTTTCCAGATCTTTAATAATAATAATAACAATAATAATGATAGTAATGATAATAATATTGATAATGGTAATGATAATTATAATAATACATTGGTTAACTATAGTACCAGTTCAGCATTAATACAGTTGTACCAAATAGTTGAAGAGAATACTTTTTTTCTAAATTTAATATGATAACACGCATATATTATATTGCAGTGTTGTAATTTGCTCACAGTTCAAGACAGAATGCAATACCTCATCCTCTTCGTTCTGCTCCCAGCATGCATCTTGGCTGGTAAGTGTGTATTTTTGTTAAATATGCTGTCCATCATATATACAGTATTAGACATTTACACAGATGGAGTAAAAAACATTTTATACCGTAAGTGTAACGCTGGTCTATGTGTAAAATACCTCCAGAATAAAAAAAAATGTGCATCTTTTCTCAGTTTGATTCACTGATAAAACAAAATTAAGACAAAAATGTTGGTTTGTTGTTGTTATTATGTTATTATGTAATTATTCCTTTGTTACTATACAACACTGGTAATAGCACTTATATATATATGTGTGTGTGTGTATATACTGTTAAATTTTAAATAATGTAAAATTTTAAATGTATGATTATGTTTATTCTGTTTTACTTGGTATTTTTATTTCACTGTCTGTGTCTTTTTAATCTATTCTTGCAATTTTAGTCTATCATTTTGCTCCTTCTTCTTCTGTACGACACTTTTAATTGTGCAGCTGTTTTATGTTTTTAATCTATTCTTGTATTTGTCTTTTCTTTTTGTTTTTTCCCCTGTTAGTCACTTTGGAAAAAAATGGCAAATGGCAATTGGCAAAATTTATGCTGAAAACACCAGCTAACCAGCACTTTTCAAATCGGCTAAAATTTGCTTAGAGGTCTTATTTCTGTCTTTGTGCATAAGAAATCAATCTAAGTGAATCCCCAAAGGAACTTTGTGTTGGTAAATGCAAGTTATGCAAATTGACAGGATTTCAGTTCTGTTCAACATGTTGATGGTCATATGAACTATGTTTTCAGCTCAAAAATGTCCAATTTCATCACAATTAATGCTATATTTTCATGTCACAAATGGACAAGTTATATTTGAACTCAGTTTACCAAAAAAAAAAAAAATTCTATTCTTTTAGATTCCCCAGTTTTTCTTACAAGATTCTATTCTACATATCACATGCTTTATTTTTACATGTTGCAATATGGAGTATGGTGCTGATCCATCCTGCTTATGTTACACCAATACATACATTAAGAATGTCACACATCACTTTTTAAATCAACAGTTTTCTAATAATAAGCATTTTTATAAAGAAATAACAATTCTATATTGTTATTTCCTCTTTAGTATGATGATAAACTATACAATAAATAATTCTGATCCTAGTTTTTGCACAGGGATCATTAGTGTAAACGGTGACATGGCTGCCGAGCATCAGTATGATGGGATCTGTAACAACCATGTCACATCCGTCCACTGCCACATTTTGTGTTTTTGTGTCAGCTGTTATTGTTTTAGATCCAAAATACTAACATTTATGAATAAGAGGAGAATTAGCAGTAGTAAGTCTATAAGTTTATTACTAATAAAGTACTGGTACTGACCAGATCATCATGGGTAATGTCACGTCCGTCCACCAGCAAAAGTTTTCACATACATGTGCTATTCCAAATCTAATATTTCTGAAAATAGAGCTTCCACTGTCAAATAATATCAGTAGTCTGTGCACAGATGGATTAGCATTATTTCAACACAGTTCTCTGCATTTCTTACAACTTTTTTTTTTTTTTTATTTGACAGAAATGGCCACTCATTTGACCCCCTAAGTAAATTTTAGCTGTAATGGACAATATACAAGTGACATTTACACAACATTTTACAGATTTTTTCTGCAGTTTAAATTCCCTGTTAAAACTTACTTGGTATTTCTAGGTTCATGTGTAATGACTATAACCTTTGAATATTATTTGAAAATACACAATATAACTTACTCATCCCACACAGTTTATTTATTACACAAATGACATATTTAGTTTTACTTGAATAATTCCAGTTCTTACAGATACTTATACTTAGAAAATAAAAATTGTGACAGTTAACCTAATAAATATTACTACACCAAAAAATCTTTTTTTTTTTTTTTGTTTGTTTTCAGTGAACCCACTTTATATTTTCTACATTGGACTCTAGGGAAGGAAAGGCTAAAGTGCTATTCCAAATTCAATATTTCTGACAATATAGCTTCCACTGTCAAATAATATCAGTAGTCTGTGCACAAATGTATTAGCATTATTTCAACACAGTTCTATGCATGTCTTACAAATTTTTTTTTTTTTCTGACAAAAATGGCCACTCATTTGACCCCCTAAGTAAATTTTAGCCAACTAGTATAATAAGAAAAAGGAAAACCATTACTTGTATATTTTGGTTAATCCTATCGGTTGTTGTTGTCCCAGCCCAGACAGGGTCCTACTCCTTCTCCCCACCAGTGGGCTCAGGCAGTGGTTCTTCATATACTCTGAGTGGAGAGGGCCGGGTCACAGCCGTTCGAGTGTGGGAGAACTACAACTCTGTTATTAACGGGTAACTATCACAACACTATAACACCAACAGGAGTATAAATAACTACTCAAGTAACTTCATAATTTGTCCATTTCTTAGCATCCAGATCCGCCAGGGCGTCGTCTGGTCCCCCGTTGGTGGTTACACGTATGGTTACCTCCTCGAGTTTGAGCTGCGTGAAGACGAAGCCATCATCCAGATTTCCGGGAAACACTCTCACTACTTATATTCTCTTATTTTCACCACGAACAAAGGCCGTTCGTTTTATGCAGGTCAGCCCTTGGGCCACTCTTTCAACATGTACCCTGAGCATCCACAGGCTGAGCTGCTGTTCGTCAGTGGACGCTATCATGGACACTTGACCGCCTTCGCAGCGCACTGGGGCGTCATTGAGTCAAATGCAGACAACAGCACCGGCCACTAAAATGGAGTTAACCCTTTCATGCATGAATTATGAGAACCTTAATGAAGTTTTTTTTTTCCTGAGTGTTTTTATTCCTCTTTAGTCATAAAAAAAACAATGCAATTGAAAATTTTCTTATGTACATTTTCTTATATCTTACTCTTATTTTCTTATACCTATTTTTCATGGAGTTCCACTCAGCTGGACACCATGCGTTTAATTTTTGAAGCAAAGAAATATGTATTTACTGGCATACTGTATGAAAACTATGAAATCAAAACATTTTCAATGCTGCTAATCTGATGTTTTCTCACATTTTAGCATGCTATTATACTAGTTATTACTCACTTCATGGAGATAATATGCAAAAAAAAAAAAACTTTTTATTTAACAAAAAAGCTTAATTACAGTCTAATAACAATAACAAGCAATTGACTTAAACTCGACATTTAATAAATATCGGTAAAGTTTTGAACAGATATCTGTTGGAAAAGCAACTAATGATGTCTTTTAAATGCACTTTAAAATCACATTTTATTGCTGATGATTTTAATGTCTATTTTAATTTGAATGTTTTTATATTTTAACTTTCTCTAGTCTTAAATGTATTTTTATGCATCTCCTGTGATGCTTTTATGTTTTATGTAAAGCATTTTGAATTGTCCTGTACATGAAATGTGCTTTATGAATAAACTTGCCTTTCCCATTAAATCCTTTTTTTCTGTCTTTGTATGATCAGATGTATACAGGAACAGTGAAGCATTGCTGTAAATTCTTAAATAATTTAATACTACTGTGGAGAAAGTTTAAAATACATGTAGTTGATAAAACCTTTAGTATACTAATTAATGACTTTATTGTAATTTCCTTGATTTTATTCAGAAACATATATTGAATAAACACTTATGTGCACATGCATCAATCTGTTTTTTGTTTTTTTTTATTCAGTGAAGCCTAATTTTCAGTTCAGTTCACATTTTATTTACAAATAAATAAAAAAATATGTATGCAACTTTTATTCATTATTGACAGCAAGACATGATTTTGTAAAAAGGGTAACCACAGAAGCTATCCATAGTTTATAAACAGGAGCCCAAAACATTAAGCCAGCGGTTCCCAACCTTTTTTGGCTCATGACCCCATTTTAACATCACAAATTTCTGGCGACCCCAAACATTCAAAACTGAGGCTTTGTTTTACTAAAATTAATTAGTTTTTGATCATGTAATAGTTTGCTATACTATGTTCCAAATAAACAACTTCAGATGACATTTAGTCTATATAATGTATTTTATTATGGACGGAGGCAGAAAAGTCAGGTGTAGATTACTGCACAAAGTGAGAATTTGATTTTCCTTGGTCAGGATATGTACAGTCAGTCCAGCTTGGATTTCTAAGGCTGACAATTAATACTGAACAAACAAGAACTCAAACTATGAATTATGAAAGAGCTGCAGCATCTGAAACTGACCACAATGAACATTTGACAGATAAACAGAACCACAGTGCTTCAGTTTCAGGTTCACAGTTTATCATGTCTTTTATGGATTGGGATTGTCTCTGTCAACTCACCATAGATTTTTTATTTGTACGTTTTTATTTTTATCAATTACTAGAAATTTCAGGCGACCAAATTTGAATTCCAGGTGACCCCAAGGTTGAAAAACACTGCATTAAGCAAACAGTAGAATTGATTATGAAGACAATCCCTGTTTGTATCTAAGCTAAAACCTAACCCTTGCTCTAAAACAACCTAAGGTAATTCCATTAATACAGACAGTATAGAATTTAGATGGTATCAAGGCATCAGGCACATTTTCAGATGAATGTATCCATCAGCTTCTTTCTTCATCTTTTACTCTTTACTCACCAAAATACTATATAAAATACTCATTTGAAAGCTAAATTAGAAATGATGTCGTGTATAGTTAGTTTCTGCAGACTATATGAATCCTCCCATTAAATACATATCTCAAAACATCTCATAACTTTTCCCTTCTTATTGTAGATAATTCATTTATCAGACAGGGGTAGTTGTTTGTTTACCTGTTTTAACAGTTTCAGCTACTTCCTGTAGCCTTCGACAGAAGCGCCACAATGATGTTGCTGTGACGTATCTTATAGGCTGCTCAGGAGGTTTTTATTTATTTATTTATTTAGAACATGCAAAGAAACAAAACAAAACGAAGTGAATTAAGACAAAAAAAAACAGCATACCATTTAAATGAACAGAATCTATCTTCAACTACACGCAAGTCTGAATTTTGCATGGTCGAAAAGGGGTTGGAAGAAGTATAAACCTCTGACAGCAGAGAGGGTTTATGCTCCCTGCTGTCTGACGTCGTGATGTCTTGATAAATTATCTTCAAAAATTGTGGTGGAAGACAGTATGAAACTCTTCCAGACTTTTCCCTTTTTTATGTCGGCTAAACACATTAAACATGTTTAACATCTAACACACTGTTAACTGAAAAATGATTGTATTTTTTATTTGCAGTGCAGATATTAAAACACTCATTAAAAGTAAAATTTAAATGCATACAATCCTCATTTATTTCGTCATGTTTGAAATGCTGAAACACAGTATTAAATTTAATACTGACATTGATACCAAAAAAAAAAAAAAAAAAAAAAACTTTGTTAATTTGGTTTTTACTACATCGTAATAGTTGCTGCAGTTCATTTGTATTCTCATCAGATATAAATCTACTTCTCATCAGTTCAGGTGTCTGTACTAAATATAGAAAACATTCAAAACACTGTTGGAATGTCCTGCTGGTAAAGGAAGGGTGAAATATAGACTGGAAATGACATAATGCAAATGCAGTATTAATTATAAATGACTTGTTTAGTTACAAAACAAACAAAATGGTTTTAATCATTAGAGTACAAAAAAAAAAAGAAATCATGACTGTTGAAATCTTATATAATCCAGCTCTACTTTTCTAATATTTCACTGACTCCATGTGCATCTGCTAAGACAAAAAGTCTGATAAAACATTTTTTCAAACAATATAATTTATTATGACATTTTACATTTATATATTAACTGAATACAGTCACTACTAAAGAAAAAACGGCAGATGTTAGTGTACATACTGATGCTAGTAGTTTTGTACAAGCATCGTTCTTTATACTACCAGAAGTATTTTTGTTTTGTTTTTTGTTAATTATTTTATTTATTTTAAAGATCCTTGTGCCAAGTTTTAGCAAAAACTCCTTATTTTGACTTACAGTCCCGGCATAGTTTGATGTTACACAAAGTTATTTTACAGAAAGTGTAAAAAAACTAACAAAACAAAAAAAAAACAGGCTCTACTTTTCTAATATTTCACTGACTTGATGTTCATCTGCTTATACCAAAAGTCTGACAATACATTTTTCAAACAATAGGATTTATTTTAACATTTTACATTTATAAATGAACTGAATATGGTAGTTTTTAAAGGAAAAGGAAAAATAAGATATGTTAGTGTACATACTGGTAGTTTTATACAAGCATTACTTTTGTTTTTTGTAAATTGTTTTATTTTAAAAATTCTTATGCCAGGTGTTATCAAACTCTACTAATCTCCACCTGCAGTTGCTGCGCAGTTTGATGTTACACAGTTATTTTACAGAAACTGTAAAAAAAAAAAAAAAAAAAAAAAAAACAGGCCCTTCTTTTCTAATAATTCACTGACTCCATGTTCATCTGCTTATACCAAAAGTCTGACATAACATTTTTAAAACAATATGGTTTATTTTAACATTTTACATTTATAAATGAACTGAATACAGTAGTTTTTAAAGAAAAGGGAAAAATAAGGTAAGTTAGTGTACATACTGATACTGGTAGTTTAATACAAGAATTGCTTTTTTTTTTTCTTTTTTTTTTTTTGTAAATCGTTTTATTTATTTTAAAAATCCTTGTGCCAGGTTTTATCAGTCTACTAATCTCCACCTGCATTCATTGCATAGTTTGTTACACAATCGCAAAATAATTTCCTTGTCACTCCTAAGCATGATATAATATGGATTTAAAAGTCCTTACAGGTGTTTTCCATGTAAAGGTACAATCGGATAAAAACTAAATACTGTATATTTGAGCATTTTCTTTATAAAAAAAACTCCTAATTTTCACTTACAGTCCCTGCATAGTTTGATGTTACACAAAGTTGTTTTACAGAAACTGTTAAAAAAAAAAGGCTCTACTTTTCTATATTTCACTGACTTGATATTCATCTGCTTATACCAAAAGTCTGACAAAACACTTTTCATACATTCAAATATAATTTTTAATTACATTTTACATTCATAAATGAACTGAATACAGTAGTTATTACAGGAAAAGGAAAAATAGGATATGTTCGTATATATGCTGATGATGCTGGTAGTTTTATACAAGCATTACTCTTTTTTGTTTTTTGTTTTTGTAAATTGTTTTATTTATTCTAAAAATCCTTGGTCCAGGTTTTATCAAAATCTACTAATTTCCACCTACAATCGCTGCATAGTTTGATGTTACACAATTACAAAATCATTTCCTTGTTGCTCCTAAACATTATATAATATGGATTTAAAAGTCATACAGGTGTTTTAAGTGTAAAATTACAATAGGATAAAAACTAAATAATGTATATATGCGCATTTTCTGTTTTCAGTACCTTATTTTTGGTCAATTGAATGAACTGTTTTACTGATAAAAACATTCATGGTTCTACTGGAAAGGAAAAATGTTCAGTAACCAGACCAGTTTGTATTCATTTAAAGGAAAGGAAAATGAGGATACAGTATGTTCGTCTATATTTGTTTACATTTTAAAGTTCCTCGTGCCAGGTTTTACCAAAAACTCTTTATTTCCATCCGCAGTCGCTGCATAGTTGGATGTTACACAAAGTTATTTTACAGAAAGTGCATAATAATATCACTGTCTCCTCCATATTTTTCTTAAAAACAATAGTTTTTCCATGTAAAGATACTCTGTAATATAGGAACGAAACATATCTGAGCATATTCTCTTTTCATTAGACCATATTTTTCCTCACTTTAATTATGTTTCACTAATTTATTATATCACGATGTGTTTTTTTACACCTTGAGAACGTACATGGTTTTACTGTAAGACTAACTAGACTAACAGACCAGTTTCTATTCACTTACTCATCATCATCTGTCAAATACTCGTAATTTTTTTTCACACGGTAAACAGACAGATATTACATCACCATGACTGGAAAACACCAAAACTATTTACTTCCTTGAATCCATGTCATGCAATTCTCAATTTGAGTTACGGAAAGGCATTAATTATGTACTCAGGAATGCATGGTGTTGTTTTATAAAGACTGGGTAGTGCACCAGTAGAACCAGAGCAGGTGAAAGGACACACACTGGAGAGGAGGCAACATCACTGGACACTTTAACGGCACAACGGTGAGTGAAAACCATCATAGTTCTGAATTATTTCATAAATTGGTTAACTATAGTAGCAGTTCAACATTAATACAGTTGAACCAAATATACTTTTTTGTAGATTTAATATTGTAATAATAGGCATTTTATGTTAATTTACATTGTTCTAATTTGATCACAGATAAAGGCAGAATGCATTACCTCATCCTCTTCGTTCTGCTCCCAGCATGCATCTTGGCTGGTAAGTGTGTATTTTTGTTAAATATAATGTCCATTATATATACAGTATTAGACACTTACACAGATGGAGTAAAAAAAACATTTTATACCATCAGTGTAACACTGGTCTATAAGTAAAATACCTCCAGAATAAAAAATACTCAGTAAAGTACAAATACAAATTCTCCCAAAACATACTTGAGTATAGTAGTGGAGTACTATTCTTTTGTTACTGTACAACACTGGTAATAGCACTTTATATGTACATTGAAAACATCAGCTGACCAGCACTTTACAAATGCATTTTATTAAGTTACTGCAAGATTTAGCACATTTTTTTTCTGAGGCAGATCATTAAACCTTACAGGGGAAGCTGAGGAAAAAGAGAAACCATTCCTTCTATATCCTGGTTAATTCTGTCCATTCTTGTTGTCACAGGTGAGACAGCGACCTTCTCCTTCTCCCCACCAGTGGGCTCAGGCAGTGGTTCTGCCTATACTCTGAGTGGAGAGGGCCGGGTCACAGCCATTCGAGTGTGGGAGCGCTATAACTACTACATTTATGGGTAACTATTTCATTTCATTTATTAAGATCCCCATTAGCAACTGATGATTCAGTTGCTATTCTTCCTGGGGTCTCCTCTGCATTACATTACAACACAGGTGTCAAACATGAGGCCCAGGGGCCAAATCCGGCCCGCCAAAGGTTCCATTCCAGCTCGCAGGATGAAAGTGCAAAAATGAACCTGAACAGTCCAGGTTGTCCAAATCCTTTTGGTTCAGGTTCCACATACAGACCAATTTGATCTCCAGTAAAAATAACAACACAATAACCCATAAATAATGACAACCACAAATTTTCTTTGTGAAAAATTATGTGGAAAAAATTTAAGTGAAAAAAATCACATTACACCGTGAAAATATTTACATTTACAAAACTATTCTTTCACAATAAAATGCAAATAAATACATCAATAAAAACAAAGATGAACCACCTGAAATGTGCAATTTGAACAATATTCTGCCTGTTACTAAATATTTTATGCATTTATGGATCCGCTGTGATCTGTAGTTGTGTTAATAATAAGAGATGTAATATTGTAGAAATTGTTCAAATTTTAGTTCCAAACTCCAAAATTTTAACAATATTCTGCCTGTTACCAAATGTTTATGTAACACTGTGTGTAAATGTACATGTATAAATAATAAGTCGGGGCCTAATATTGTTAAAATTGCAGTAATTTTTCAAATGAAATTTCTATTTTTTCAGGTTATTCACATCTTTTTTAAAAATGTGAATATTTTCATAATTTAATTAGGGTTTTTTTGTACTAAAAGAAAAAGAAAAATTTGGATTTGTCATTATTTATAGGTTATTAAGTGATTATTTTACTGGTCTGGCCCGCTTGAGATCAAACTGGGCTAAATATGGCCCCTGAACCAAAATGAGTTTGACACCCCTGCATTACAATTTTAATTATTTTACATTAATCTTACACCATTCACGCACACACACACACACACACACACACACACACACACACACACACACAGGACAAATACAACAGCCCAATGCAATTAAAATAACCAAACAAAATAAGTACTATACACTTGTACTCCTTCACCAAACAATAGCTATCTGACACAAATCATAAGACATCTTTCAATATTATCCATACTCTTTCCATTTCATGTCTGCTATGTAAACAAAAAAAGTTTTAATTTCTTTTGAAAACATTTTCTATTATTTTCCGACAACAAAAACCCTGGCAATCCATTCCATGCAGCCATGGCCCGTTAAAAAACAATTTGATGTAACTGATTTCACCGCGTTCCAAATTATTGTGCAAATTGTATTTAAGTGTCATAAAGATTACATTTTTTGTTTTTCAATTAAACTCATGGCTGGTATTGTGTCTCAGGGCTCTTTGGATCACTGAAATCAATCTCAGACACCTGTGATAATTAGTTGGCCAGGTGAGCCCAATTAAAGGAAAAACTACTGAAGAAGGATGTTCCACATTATTAAGCAGACCACCATTTTCAAGAAATATGGGAAAGAAAAAGGATCTCTCTGCTGCTGAAAAGTGTGAAATAGTTGAATGCCTTGGACAAGGCATGAAAACCATAGATATTTCACGAAAACTTAAGCATGATCATCGTACTATTGAGAGATTTGTGGCTGATTCAGAGCACACACAGGTTCATGCAGATAAAGGCACAATGAGGAAGGTTTCTGAGAGCAGCTGCTAAAATGCCATTACAAAGCAGCAAACAGGTGTTTGAAGCTGCTGGTTCCTCTGGAGTCCCGCGAACATCAAGGTGTAGGATCCTCCAGAGGCTTGCAGTTCTGCATAAACCTTCTATTCGACCACCCCTAGCCAATGCTCACAAGCAGAAACGGCTGCAGTGGGCCCAGAAATACATGGAGACTAATTTTCAAACAGTCTTGTTCATTGATGAATGCCATGCAACCCTGGATGGTCCAGATGGATGGAGTAGTGGATGGTTGGTGGATGGCCACCATGTCCCAACAAGACTGCGACGTCAGCAAGGAGGTGGCGGAGTCATGTTTTGGGCCGGAATCATGGGGAGAGAGGTGGTCGGCCCCTTTAGGGTCCCTGAAGGTGTGAAAATGACCTCTGCAAAGTATGTGGAGTTTCTGACTGACCACTTCCTTCCATGGTACAAAAAGAAGAACCGTGCTTTCCGAAACAAAATCGTCTTCATGAACAATAATGCACCATCTCATGCTGCAAGGAATACCTCTGCATCATTGGCTGCTATGGGCATAAAAGGAGAGAAACTCATGGTGTGGCCCCCATCCTCCCCTGACCTCAACCCTACTGAGAACCTTTGGAGCATCCTCAAGCAAAAGATCTATGAGGGTGGGAGGCAGTTCACATCCAAACAGCAGCTCTGGGAGGCTATTCTGACATCCTGCAAAGAAATTCAAGCAGAAACTCTCCAAAAACTCACAAGTTCAATGGATGCAAGAATTGTGAAGCTGCTATCAAATAATGGGTCCTGTGTTAAAATGTAACTTAACCTGTTGAGATGTTTTTGATTGAAATGGCTTTTGATTTCAGTAAATCTGACCTCCTAATGCTGCAAATTCAACAAAAGACTATTTTCAGTTCTTTACAACCTAGAAGATGTCTTGAAACTCTCTTGTGCATAATAATTTGTAACAGTGCATTTTAAGTTTTTTATTTTTGAAAAAAATACTGTTTTCACTGGGAGGTTTGTTCAATAACATTTGAATTAAACTTTAACAGCTGATGACTTGAAAATTATGCTGACTGTCATTTGCATCGACTATTTAGGAAAATCAGAGAAAAACATCATTTGCATAATAGTTTGGAACGCGGTGTTCTGCCTAAAGGCAGAACACACCGTGTTTCACTGGTTTGTTTTGTACAATAATTATGTTGATCCACAAAAAATGACAGTTTTCTGGAAATAATTTCTGGAGTTTGTGTTGCTATAATGTTACGAATAAATGATAAAAAAAAAATTTCAATCCAGATTTTACAGTTAACCATGTTAAACTGTTGTGCATTGTGGTGTGGAACTATCACAACACTATTGCACCAACATGAGTAGAACTCATTCATAACAATGAACTCATATAAATTATCTTGTCAAATGTCTCCATTTCTTAGCATCCAGATCCGCCATGGCTTCATCTGGTCCAGTGTTGCTGGTTACAGTTATGGAACTCTCCTGGAGATTGAGCTGCGTGAAGATGAAGCCATCATCCAGATTTCTGGGAAATACGCTCACTACCTGCGGTATCTTATTTTCACCACCAACCAAGGTCGTACACTGTATGCAGGTCAGCCCTATGGCCACTCTTTCAACATGTACCCCGAGCATCCACAGGCTGAGCTGCTGTTCATCAGTGGACGCCATCATGGAGCCCTGACCGCCATCGCAGGACACTGGGGCACTCCTGGGTCAATTGCAGACAACGGCACCGGGCACTAAGAGGGAGTCAACCCTTTCATGCATGAATTATGAGAACCTTAATGGGTCACAACACAGTGATGTCCCATCAGAGAGCGAACTTTAATTGATTTCCATTCCAACATTTATTTCATTATAAAGTAGCTCCTTGTTTTGGATAATCCTTTATGGAACAACTAAAGCAAAAATGAATTTAAAAGTAAAAATGTGGGTCAAATTGTCTCTAAAATGTCCCGTCAGAGAGATTTTGAATACCGTGTTTTGACCCTAATCAAGATATTTTTCCTGAGTGTTTTTATTCCTCTTTAGGCATGAAAAAAACAATGTGATTTAAATTTTTTATGAACCTATTTTTCATGGAGTTGCAAAAATATCCACTCAGCTGGACACCATGTGTTTAATTTTTGAAGCAAAGAAACATGTATTTACTGATATACTGAATGAAAACTATGAAATATTTTTTTTAATGCTGCTAATCTGATGTTTTGTCACATTTTAACATACTGTAATATTAGTTATTACTAACTTTATGGAGATAATATGAAAAAACAAACAAACTACAGTCTAATAACAATAACAAGCAATTGATTTCCACTCAAACATGTTACTGCAGAACAGATTTATCCAGAACAGCAAAGTTACAGTAATGGTATGAATTACAGTGTATGGGATGATGCATAGGCGTCCACTGTGTTGGCTGACACGGAACTGAAGCAATAAAATCCATGAATATACAAGAGAACAGCTGGAGAATAACTGTCCACTGTAGTGACCGCTATGCATGAAAGGGTTAATATGGAAAACTATGTTAATCCAGGTCTGCAGAACCAGAATTGAAAAGGTTTACCATAATTATGAATGTCATAAAATGAAAACAGCTCATCTGCAGCTGATTATTATATTTTGAGTGTATTTGGTTTTTCCTTGTTAATTTTTTTTTTTCTGTCCTTGTATGATCAGATGTATACAGGAACAGTGAAGCATTGCTGTTAATTCTTAAATTATTTAATACTACTGTGGAGAAAGTTTAAAATACATGTAGCTCATGAAACCTTTACTGTATTAATTAATGACTGTATTGTAATTTCCTTCATTTTATTTAGAAACACATTGAATAAATATTTTTGTGTCCAAGCAATCTGTTTTTGTTTTGTTTTTTCAGTGAAGCCTTATTTTAAAGTTAATGTATCCATTAGCTTTCAAGGCAAGCATCTTTTACTCTTTACTTGCCAAAATACTATATAAAATGTTCATTTCAAGGCTAAATTAGAAATGATGTAGTATATGTGGCATGTCTGTGCACACCTGATAGGTGATTAGTGGGTAGCAGAGTCTATAAGGCATCGTGGGTAGTCCACGTATCATCATTCAGTCTCAGGTGGGTTTCATGGTAGCAGCTTGCTATAGATCAGCATGTGGTCGGGGCTTAATTGCTCCCTCTTGTGCTTACCTTATTGCCCAGCCAGAGCTGTTGGTGGGTCTACCTGCAGCTGTCATGCACCCCTTCCTCATCTCTCTTCAGCCAGTGCGTATGGTCGGCTTTGGTTGCTGGGGCTCTTTCTCTGGTAAGTCTCCTCATTGTCGTGTTGATTTGGGCTTCATGCCAGCACTGACCCCAAATTACGGATTAGATCCTCGGCTGTTGCTGGGACCAGGCTCTGATTTCCCTGCAGTGCTCCCCCTCCTTCTGCTGACCACACGTGCACGTGCTTTCACCGACAGGTAAGACCCTCACACCTGAACCAGCGTAGTTTCCTGGTATAGCCGATCACTAAAACTCCCATCCTCATGTAGATCCAGGACCTACAGCGCTGGCCTGGTTTGTGCCCACTGCCTCTGCCTTCCTCAAAGGTACCGTTGTTTTGTCCACCTGTGTTTATTTTATTTGCATTTTTGTTTGTCGTTTGTTGCTTTGTTTAACGTCATGTCTTTTGTTGTTTTGTTTTACTAAATGTTTTTCTCTGGATGTAATGTTTTAATTATTGAATTTTAATTCTGTCAAAATTAATAGGCCTATCTTTTAAAGTGTTGTGATAAAATAAAGTTAATTGTTTGTAATTAATCACGTTCTCTGCCTTATCTGTCCAAACCTACATGGCCTTTTTTGTGTATAAGTGTTAAACTGATACAAGTCCCGGGGCCTTCTCCCCGGATGGTGTTGTCAATCCTTTGAGTAAAAACTACTGCCGTACAGCCCGCCCCCTCGCACTACACATCCATTTTCTTCTGCTTATCTGGGGCAAGGTCATGGAGGCAACAGTCTAAGCAGGGATGCCAAGACTTCCCTCACCCCAGACACCTCCTCCAGCTGTTCCGGGGGGGACCCCGAGGCGTTCCCAGGCCAGCTGGGAGACATAGTCTCTCCAGTGTGTCCTAGGTCTTCCCCAAGGCCTCCTGCCAGCGGGACATGCCTGGAACACCTCCCCAGGGAGGCGTCCAGGAGGTATCCGAAACAGATGCCTGAGCCACCTCAGCTGGCCCCTCTGGATGTGGAGGAGCAGCTCCTCCCTGGTGACCAAGCCCAGCCACCCTACAGAGGAAACCCATTTCGATCGCTTGTATCCGGGATCTTGTCCTTTTGGTCATGACCTAAAGCTCATGATCATAGGTGAGAGTAGGAACGAAGATTGACCAGTAAATGGAGAGCTTTACATTTTGGCTCAGCTCCTTCTTCACCCCAACAGACCAATACAATGTCCACGTCACTGCAGACGCTGGACTGATCCTTCTGTCAAGCTCACATTCCATTCATCCCTCACTCATGAACAAGACCTCCTCTTGGGGCAAGGACTCCCCACCGACCTGGAGAGGGCAAACCACCTTTTTCCGGTCAAGAACCATGGCCTTGGATTTGGAGGTGCTGATCCTCATCCCACTCGCTTCACACTCAGCTGCAAACCGCCCCAGTGCACTCTGAAGGTCCAGGTTTGATGAGGCCAACAGGACAACATCATCTGCAAAAAACAAAGATGAAATCCCTTGGTCCCCAAACTGGACCCCGTCCAGCCCCTGGCTGCACCTAGAAATTCTGTGCATAAAAATGATGAACAGAACCGGTGACAAAGGGTAGCCCTGCCGGACTCCAACATGCACCTGGAACAGGTCTGACTTACTGCCGGCAATGCAAACCAGGCTAATGCTTTGGTCACATAAGGACCGGACCACCCTTAGCAGAGGGCCTTGGACCCCATACTCATGAAGCACCCCCCACAAGATACCATGAGGGTCACAGTCGAATGCCTTCCCCAAATCCACAAAACACATGTGGACCGGTTGGACGAACTCCTGTGAACCCTTGAGCACCTGATGGAGAGTGTAGAGCTGGTCCAGTGTTCCACGAATGGGACAAAAAATACTAAATACAAAAATATTAAAAAGACAAAATAGTTTGTAAATTTGGTTGAAGTATGCAGTAATAGTTGCTGCAGTTCATATGAATCCTCATCAAATGTAAATCTACTTTTCCTCAGTTCAGGTGTCTGTACTAAATATGGAAAACATTCAAAACCCTGTTGGAATGTCCTGCAGGTAAAGGGTGAAATATGGACTGGAAAAATGATCATGCAAATGTAGCATGAATTTTAAATGACTGTTCAGTTGCAAGTGTAAAGGTACTCTGTAATATAGGAACGAAACATATCTGAGTATATTCTCTTTTCATTAGACCATATTTTTCCTGTGTTTAATTATCTATTTTATTAATTCGCTATTTCATGATGTGTTTTTTCTTTTTTTTTTTTTTTTTTTTTTTTACACGTTGAGGACATACGTGGTTTTACTGTAAAGGAAACTTGTTCAGTGATCAAACCAGTTTCAACTCACTTACTCGTCATCTGTCAATTTTTTTCACAAGATAAAATCACGGATATTCGGTTACCATGATAGGAAACCACAGCAAACTATTTATTTCCTTGAATCCATGTCATGCTATTCTGGACTTGAATTAGGCAAAGACAGTTAAAATCTACTCAGGAATGCGTGGTGTTGTTTTATAAAGACTGGGTAGTGCACCAGTAGAACCAGAGCAGGTGGAAGGACACACACTGGAGAGGAGGCAACATCACTGGACACTTTAACGGCGCAACGGTGAGTTTAACGCTTATGATTCTGAATTATTTCATAAATTGATTAACTATAATAGCAGTTCAACATTAACCTTTTAAACCCAGAGCCTAAAATAGTAAAATAGTAAATTTCAGGCAACCCCTTTTGAATTCCAGGCGACCCCACGTAGTTGAAAAACACTGAGTCAGCAGTGACACGTCAGGTTTTAAAGGGTTAATACAGTTGTACAAAATAGTTGAAGAGAATATGATGATTTGATATTGTAATAATATGCATTTTTTTATGTTATCTTCGACAGTTATAATTTGATCACAGTTCCAGGAAGAATGCATTACGTCGTCGTCTTCGCTCTGCTCCCAGCATGCATCTTGGTTGGTGAGTGTGTATTTATGTTAAATATAATATCCATCATATATAGTAGACACAGATGGAGCATAAAACAGTTATCATTGTTATATCATAACTGTAACACTGGTCGTTACCCACTTTGAGTCATTAACCCTTTCATATATAGTGGTCACTGTAGTGGACAGATATTCTCCAGCTGTTCTCTTGTTTATTCATGGGTTTAGTTTTAATTCCATGTCCTCCTGAGACCCAGCAATGCATTTTTGTCCTCTGTAGGGGACTAAAGTTTGACAGTTTTAATAAAAAAAATTTTAAAAAATGCTGTTCATTGCAAAGGACATTCCATTAACAAATAAATAAATGAAAATAATTTTTAAAATGTATCTGAAAAAACTTGCATTTTGCAGTTTCCAATCAAGATGACTGTTTAACCCTTTCATGCACAAATTATGAGAACCTTAGTCAATATTTTTTTCTTGAGTGTTTTTGTTCCTCTTAAGGCATGAAAAAAACAATGCCACTGATTTTTTGTTTGTTTGTTTGTTTTTCATGGAGTTACAAAAACGTCCACTCAGCTGGACACCATGCATTTAAGTTTTGAAGCAAAGAAACATTTCTGTAAAACTCATCATCAGAAAGTGATATACTGTGTGAAAACTATGAAATAAAAGCATTTTTAATGTAGCTGATGTTTTCTCACATTTTATCACACTCTAATATTAGTTATTACTCATTTCATGGAGATAATATCCTACTGAGACCCAGGAAATGGACAGTTTTAGCTTTTTTACATTAAAAAATTGTCTTGATTGGAAACTGCATAATGCAACAGATTTTTCAGATACATTTTTAAAACTATTTTTATTTATCGATTGTGTTTTTTTAATGGAATGTCTTTTGTAATGGATAGTATTTTTAAAGTAAAACTGTCAAACTTTTGTCCCCTACAGAGGACAAAATGCATTGCTGGGTCTAAGGAGAATATGCAAAAAAAAAAAAAAAAATTGTTAATTACAGTTTAATACCAATTAGCGATTGATTTACACTAAAACATGTTAGTGCAGATCAGGTTTATCAAGAACAGCAAAGTTACAGTAATTGTATGAACAGCAGTGTTTTTTTGGTGATGCATAAGAGTCCTGATATGGAACTAAAACAACAAAACCCATGAACAAACAATACAACAGCCGTAGAATAACTGTCCACTGGAGTGACCACTATGCATGAAAGGGTTAAACCATTAGTGTTGCAGATGCTAATATCACATTGACGTGATATTAACCCTTTCATGCGTGAATTATGAGAACGTTAATCAAGATTTTTTTTCTTTATTCCTCTTTAGGCATTTAAAAAACAGTGAGATTATTATTTTTTTTATGAAGCTATTTTTCATGGAATTGCAAAAATGTGAGTTTAATTTTTAAAGCTACGAAACGTGTATTTACTGATATGAAACATAGTGAAAACTATGAAATAAAAACAATAAATGCTGCTAATTTGATGTTTTCTCACATTTCAACATACACTACAAACAAAAAGTTATGGATATTTAAAATTTTTGGAGCTATTTTTTTCAGTTGGGAACACATTTTTACTCTTTTTTGTGTGTGAATTGAACTGAAAAATTTTTTTTTTAATGACCAGACAGTTTAATTTACAAATGGCAAAAATGACAAAAAAAAAAAAAAAAAAAAAAGACAAAAAACAAAAAGAAATATCCTTAACTTTTTGTTTGCAGTGAACTCTAATACTAGTCACTTCATGGAGATAATATGCCAAAAAAAAAAAAAAAAAAACTTTTGTTGTTAATTACCATCTAATAATGATAACAAGGAATTGATTTACACTCAAACATGTTACATTTGGTTTATCAAGAACAGCCAAGTTCTAGTAATGTTATCAATTGCAGCGTTTTGTGTATTGTGTTGGCTGATATGAAACTAAAATAACAAAATCCATGAATATACAAGAGAATAGCTGTAGAAAAACTCCACTGTAGTGACCACTGTGCATGAAAGGGTTAATGTAAAAAAAAAAAAAAAAAGCTAAAGATTTTCACTTTTACCGGATCTCAAGAGGATATCAACCAACACAGTGAACGCTCATGCATCATCTACACTGACATTCAGACCATTATTTTAACAGCTAATTTTCTCAAGCAAAACGTTTTTTTTTTCTGTTTTTGTTTTTTTAATGTATTATCTCCATGAAATGAGTACAAACTAGTATTAGAGTATGATAAAATATGAGAAAACATCAGATTAGCTGCATTAAAAATATTTTTATTTCATAGTTTTCACACAGTATATCCATTTCTGATGATGGGTTTTAAATACATGTCTTTGCTTCAAAAACTTAACGCATGCTGTCCAGCTGAGTGGACATTTTTGTAACTCCATGAAAAATAGATTCATGAAAAAATTCAATTGTAATGTTTTTTACATGCCTAAATAGGAGTAAAACACTCAGGAAAAAAATCTTGATTAAGGTTCTCATAATTCATGCATGAAAGGGTTAATAAAGGAAAATGAAGTCAAAAATATTTGTTGGCTGTCGTTTCCAAGACTGACAGCCAATTTTAATTTTGAATGATTTTAAGAATTAATGACAGAATGGGTTTTACTCTAAAGCAGGGGTGTCAAACTCATTTTAGTTCAGGGGCCACATTCAGCTAAATTTGATCTGAAGTGGGCCGAACCAGTAAAATAATAACATAATAATATATAAATAATGTCAACTCCAAACTTTTTTCGATGTTTTAGAGCGAAAAAAGTAAATTTACATTATGAGATGGTTTACATCTACAAACTATCCTTTCAAAAGATGTGAATAACATGAACAAACTGAAAAAATAAGTGTAATTTTAACAATATTCTGCCTCAGTTTATCATTTCCACATGTACATTATAACTTACAGATCACAGTGGATCTACAAACACACAACAACATTCCGTAACAGGCAGAATATTGTTACAATTGCACTTACTTCTCTTAAGATATTCCAGGTTGTTCATATTTGTTCAGGTTATTCACATTTTTTGCAAAATTAAACTTTGTTTTTGTGTAAATACATGAAAATATTTACATTTACTAAGAGAAATATTTGGAGTTGTCATTATTTCTATGTTATTATGATAGTATTTTACTAGTCCTAGCCGTTTGAGATTGAATTGGTCTGAATGTGGAACCTGAAAAAATATGATTGCTAATTTTTTAGTGTAATTTTTGCATTTCACAAATTCATCCCAAGGGCCAGACTGGACCCTTTGGCGGGCCAGATTTGGCCCCCCGGGCTGCACGTTTGACACCTGTGTTCTAAAGGAATGATTGTCTCAGAGTTGCCAAATCGACCTGTATAACCTGTATACATGCAGGAAGACACTGGAGTATTGGGGAGAAACCCAGGCGTGTTAATCTGATTACTCATAATCAGATTGTTGCTGATATCTGATCAAGTATATCAGATTACGTTGTGGACGTGATCCCTTAAAGAGTGATATTTTGCTTTTTTTTAAAAAAATGGAATTATGCATTTTCAAACATTTTCCTGTGGTCTACATAAACTGTAAATGCTATACTTCATTAATTCAACTCCACAGGTCCATCTTCAACCCTATTTCTAAGTAATGACACCAGAAAGGTGGTTTTGAGCGCTGGCCCTTTAAATGCAAATGAGCCACTTCAGACCCCGCCCCCTCCAGGTTGTTGGTTGTGCTGCTCTGTCCTGTTCAACTAGTTGTGTTTGTTTATACAACCAACAACTGAACAGTTTAGCTTGGAGTCGCATATTTTCAGTTTTTACTACAACCGCTGCTGCTGACAAACAATTCTGTCGCACTCTGATGTTCGCCGGAAATCTTGACCTTATATGTGCAAATGTCCAGACGTAACTAGTTATAGGCGTAACAAATTAAGCAGGAATTAAAGCAGGTTGTAGAAATCCACTCGATTTTTGCCAAAATGAATATAAAGATAGTTTTGCAGCACCTGGAGGGTTCAAATTCAACAAGAGAAGCAGCAGCATTCCAGGCTCGCATTACAGTTTGGAATGTTTGAACTCTGAAAACATGGCTGAAGGCAACTGCAGAATGTGGAGAGCAGGAAAGCAGTTTTACAGTGAAGGTATTTTTATCACAGTTTTCAGAAAGGAAAACCATGATTAATTCAATTTATTCCCCAGCATGCATACATACCTACAGACAGACAGACAGACAGACAGACAGACAGACAGATAGATTCAGAGCCTTATAAAGAGAGTTACGACATGCTTTGGTGTCTCCGCTCTAGTGATAATGTGGTCCATTTAAACCTGAATTGTTCCAAACAAACCAAGCGCTCTCATGATATTCTATGGGACAACTGGCCGATGATCTACATAGCTGCGCTCTCATTGGCTGACGTTCTACGTAGCTGCGCTCTCATTGGCTGACGTTCTATGTAGCTGCGCTCTCATTGGCTGACGTTCTGTGACACTGCATTGTCATTTGCTGACGTTCTGTGACGCTGTGCTCTCATTGGCTGATGCTCTGTGATGCTGCCCTCTCATTGGCTGACGCTCTGTGACGCTGCACTCTCATTGGCTGACGCTGTGTGATGCAGTGCTCTCATTGGCTGGCATTCTGTAACACTCCCCTCTCATTGGCTGACGTTCTGTGACGCTCCCCTCTCATTGGCTGACGTTCTGTGATTCTCGCTCTTACTGGCTGACGTTCTGTGACGCTGCGCTCTCATTGGCTGACGTTCTGTGACGCTGCGTTGTCATTGGCTAACGCTCTGTGATGCTGTCCTCTCATAGGCTGACGTTCTGTGACACTGCACTCTCATTGGCCGATGCTCTGTGACACTACGCTCTCATTGGTTGACATTATGTGACGCTGCGTTGTCATTGGCTAATGCTCTGTGATGCTGCGCTCTCATTGGCTGACGTTCTGGGTAGCTGTCTCTCTCTCCCTCTCTCTCTCTCTCTCTCTCTCTCTCTCTCTCTCTCTCTCTCTCTCTCTCTATAAGGTGACATCTTTATTCCACATTTGTATGTTTCATATTTACTTGTTAATATTTGAATGTTTCTGCCAACAGAACGTTTGTGCTTATTATTTTTTATTTATTTATTTTTTCAAAATACAACTTGGTTCAATTATTTCAGTGTGTATTAGTAGTTCTTGAACATTTTGAGCACAATTTCAACAATACAGCGATAATAATGATAACCATGATAATTTTGGTCACGATAGATAGATAGATAGATAGATAGACATTGAAAACAGCACTGAACCAACAATTGTGATTTGTTTTCCAGTTCATTTTATTACCTTATGTAAGATTTAGCACATTTAACGTATCAGGCAGATATTTAAAAAAAACAAAAAAAAACAAATACTTGTACATCTTGTGTAATCCTGTCCATTGCTGTCCCCACAGCTCAGGCAGCCTCCTTCTACTCGGCACCAGAGGGGTCAGAACCCACCTACTCCTTCTCCTCACCAGTGGGCTCAGGGAGCGGCTCTTCATATGTTCTGTCTGGAGAAGGTCGGATCACGGCTGTCCGAGTGTGGGAGAACTACAACAACTATATTTACGGGTAACTATCACAACACTATCATATAACTCTGATAATAAACATTAGTTATCCTCCCATCCCTCCAACACCTGTCCACCTGCAGAACTCTGGGGCGTACAGATCAGATCACAGCTGACCCCTGGAGGTGGACTTTTGGAACCACTATCCTCAGGCAGGAGGCTACGATCTATTCAGAGCAGAATCTCACACCACAGGAACAGCTTCTTCCACCTCTGCTGTTAAACTCCTGAACTCTAAATAACACTAACACCAAATACACTGTACTGTCACTATATCCACCATGCACTATCTGCGCAGAACCAGAACCTTGTACCATAATCTTGTATTTTTAGTCTATAATTTTTGCTTTTTAATCTTCTTTACGACACTGTTTTTAATTTACAGCTGATTTATGTCTTTAATCTATTCTTTTCTTTTCTTTTCTTTTTTATTATTTATTTATTTATTTTTAATTTTTGGTTTTCCCCTGGAAGTCGCTTTGGAAAAAAGCGTCCTCCAAACGGATAAATGTAAATGTAAATAATCGGTATCATTATTGTCTCACTCAACCTATTAATTTTGTCCACACTGTATGTTGTGTATTTTGAAAGTTTATCTTACTTTTTTATTCTCTGATTTGATTACATTTTGGGAACAGTAGGTCAAAGTTAAAAATTTTTATGAATTTTTAAAATCTTTTTTTCCCCCATTTACTTATAATGGGTGAAATTTCACATGTCTGTAGTAGTAAAACTACTGGTTGGATTCATACCAAATTTGGTTTATAAATTACCAGTGACCCAGAATAGATGTGATTACATTTTGGGAAAAATACATCCAAGTTAAAATTTGTAATAAATTTTTAAAATCTTTTTTTTTTCCCCATTTACTTATAATGAGCGAAAATTTCACATCTGTAGCTGCAAAAATATTGGTTGAATTCATACCAAATTGGGTTTATAGATTGCCAGTGACCCAGAATATATGTGGTTACATTTTGCGAAAAGTAGGTCAAAGTAAAAAAAAAAGTAAATCTTTTTTTTTCTCCCATTTACTTCTGATGAGTGAAATTTCAAATGTCTATATAAACATAAATTTTGTTTCAGTTTACTTCAAACTTGCCACTTATATAGAAGCAACTGCAGAATTTTTTTTTTCAAACTTTATTGTAAATATATGTGTATACAAAACATCAAGAAATGTTGAACAAACATTGAGATGTCAAAAGGAAAAATCATCCAAACAAATAAATGAACATAATGCACAGGCTTACACAGGCAAGGCATTGAACCCTCCATTGTTCCCAGTAAAACTTTGTGTGGCAGCAGTCGCCCACTGGTGTATGAATGTGTGCATGAATGTGAGACTTTGTAAAGTGCTTTAGACACCAAGATGTAGAAAATGCGCTATGGAAGTGCAGTCCATTTACTTCAGACTTGGCACATATACAACTGGGGATGGGAATCTAGAACCGGTTCTTTTTGAGATCCAGATCCCAGTAGCTTGATTCCTTGGAATCGTTTGCCTGCCTGCTTAACGATTCTGCTTATTGATTCCGGTTGCACATGTGCGATGACGTCACACGTACGCTGCATTGTTTTTGGTCAGAACGTAGCCAACATGTCGTTGAGGCAGAAACGGTCTAAACAGACGACACCAGGTCCACTGGAACACTGTCAAAGCTTCCATGTCTTCAAAAGGGTGGAATCCCTCCAATATGTTCAGACATTCGTCCACAGCATGTGAATCATTTACAGGAATGTCATGTATTTGATACGCTACTTAGTGACACTTGTGAATGTAGCAGCAGAGTGAATGCCGGGCCCAGTTCCGGTGCGGGCAACAAATGTCGTACCCAAATACAAGTTTCTGAAGGTAGGGAAAAGAAATGAGGTGCACAACAACAGGAGACGAGCCGAATTGAACTGGTTCCACATAGTCGAAATGCGGCAATAGAGGAATTAGTAAAGTGTCTTTAGTTTCACTTTCACTGCACGCTGCCACCGCCACCCCCAACCCAAACCAGGCCCAGCTGTTATTCTTATTTGTTCATACTGTATATGTTATATTTTCTGTGCAGATGTAAATATAAAAGACAGTTAATGCAAACACACCTGTTTGTACTCTTTTATTCCCTCACCCAATGAGAATCGATAAGAGAATCGATAAGGAATCAGATCAATCAGCAAAATCGATAATGGAATTGGAATCGTTAAATTCTTATTGATTCCCATCTCTATATACCACACACACAGACATGATGACATCGGCTCGCCTGGCATCACTTGTTTTATTTTTTACTGTATACTTCTTACTTACTCTATATTCTATGCATGCATCGAACCACTGACATAAGTTCCTAGTAACGTGAACCCTGTTTACTTACATGGCAGTAAACTCATATGAATTATTTTGTCAAATGTCTCCATTTCTTAGCATCCAGATCCGCCACGGCTTCACCTGGTCCAGTGTTGCTGGTTACAGTTATGGAACTCCCCAGGAGATTGAGCTGCGTGAAAATGAAGCCATCATCCAGATTTCTGGGAAATACGCTCACTACCTGCGGTCTCTTATTTTCACCACCAACCAAGGCCGTACGCTGTATGCAGGTCAGCCCTATGGCCACTCTTTCAACATGTACCCCGAGCATCCACAGGCTGAGCTGCTGTTCGTCAGTGGACGCTATCATGGAGCCCTGACCGCCATCGCAGCGCACTGGGGCACTCCTGGGTCATTTATAAGCAACAGCACCAGGCACTGAGAGGGAGTTAATGTTGAAGTCAATGCTAATGCAGCTGTGCAAAACCAGAACTGAAGAGGTTTACCGTAATTATGAATGTTGGAAAATAAAAAATAAAAACTTATCTGCAGCTGATTGTTATATCTTCAGTTCATTTTGTTTTTCTCTTAGTTAAATCTTTTTTTTCCGTCATTGCTGTAAATTCTTTGAATCATTTAATACTTCTGTGAAAAAAGTTTAAAACACATGTAGCTCTGTATCACTAAATGACTTTATTCTTTTCTTGATTTTTATTCAGAAACACATGGAATAAATACTTTTGTGCGCATGCATCGATCTGTTTTTTTCAGCAAAGCCTTATTATAAGATTAATGTACCCATCCATCGTCATAACTTTTCACTTTTTTATGCAAGCTTGTAGAAGCCAATAATATAATAACGACCAATAATGTAATAACAGCTGATAACGTAATAAATTTGCCTTTTTTAAAATGTACTAGGCCAAAAACGTAATATCTGGCCAATAACGTAATAAAAGTTCTGAACCCATCATGTAATACTTTTTGGCCAATAACATTATAACTTACTACATTATTGGCTCAGTTATTACAT
Source organism: Sphaeramia orbicularis (assembly GCF_902148855.1). NCBI lineage: Eukaryota > Metazoa > Chordata > Actinopteri > Kurtiformes > Apogonidae > Sphaeramia > Sphaeramia orbicularis. The sequence continues at coordinate 37,771,436 of NC_043967.1, read as the reverse complement.
TTGCAAATAATTTTTTTTACCAGGCCGATAACGTAATAACCAGCCAATAAGTTATAACGTTTATTGGCCAAATGTTGTTACGTTATCAGTTCAGGACTTTTATTACATAGTTGGCCAGATATTACGTTATTGGCTTATTACATTTTAAAAATGGCAAATTTATTATGTTATCGGCTGTTATTACATTAGTGGCTTTTACAAGGCTAAGAACACTGAAAACATTTAACATAGTTAACAGAAAAAATATTTATATTACATTTATAATTACTGTTTTAGTTGCAATGAAAAAATTACAACATTCATCAAAAAAATTAAATGCATACAGTCCTGATTTATTTCATCCTGTCTGGTTAAAATGCAAAAACAGTGCAAAAACAAAACAAAACAAAAAAAAAAACAGAAATTAAACCTAAATTTCAAAGAAGTGTGTGATTTTGGTGCAGTGTGTAGTAACAGTTGCACCAGTTCATATAAATCCTCCCATAAAACACATATTTAAATACTACCTTTTGAAGTTCATCACTTCAGGTATTGTACTAAATATGGAAAACATTAAAAACGCTGTTTTGCTGCTGGTAAAGTGTGAAATATAGACTTGAAATGAGAGCATTCAATGGTTTTACTGATGGGATTTAACTCACTTTTTTTCCTCTTATTTTATTTTTAGCTGCTAGAACATTAATGTACTCATCCATCACCATAACTTCACTTTTTTATGCAGGCTAAAAACACATTTAACACACTAATAACCGAAAAAAAAAAAAAAAAAAAAAAGTATTTTTTTTTAATTTGCAGTGAAAAATCAGCAAAAAATTCAATTAATGTCTGGTTAAAATGCAAAAACAAGCAAAAAAAAAACCTGATTTACTTCATCATGTCTGGTTAAAATGCAAAAACACGATGCAAAAACAAAAAAAAACCCCAACAGATATTAATACTAAATGAAAAAAAAAAAAAAAAGACAAAATAGTGTGTGATTTTTGATGCAGTGTGTGGTAATAGTTCCACCAGTTCATATAAATCCTCCCATAAAACACATATTTAAATACTACCTTTTGAAGTTCATCACTTCAGGTATTGTACTAAATATGGAAAACATTAAAAACGCTGTTCTGCTGCTGGTAAAGTGTGAAATATAGACTTGAAATGAGAGCATTCAATGGTTTTACTGATGGGATTTAACTCACTTTTTTTCCTCTTATTTTATTTTTAGCTGCTAGAACATTAATGTACTCATCCATCACCATAACTTCACTTTTTTATGCAGGCTAAAAACACATTTAACACACTAATAACCGAAAAAAAAAAAAAAAAAAAAAGTATTTTTTTTTAATTTGCAGTGAAAAATCAGCAAAAAATTCAATTAATGTCTGGTTAAAATGCAAAAACAAGCAAAAAAAAAAACTGATTTACTTCATCATGTCTGGTTAAAATGCAAAAACACGATGCAAAAACAAAAAAAACCCCAACAGATATTAATACTAAATGAAAAAAAAAAAAAAAAAGACAAAATAGTGTGTGATTTTTGATGCAGTGTGTGGTAATAGTTCCACCAGTTCATATAAATCCTCCCATAAAACACATATTTAAATACTACCTTTTGAAGTTCATCACTTCAGGTATTGTACTAAATATGGAAAACATTAAAAACGCTGTTCTGCTGCTGGCAAAGTGTGAAATATAGACTTGAAATGAAAGCATTCAATGGTTTTACTGATGGGATTTAACTCACTTATTTTATTTTTAGCTGCTAGAACATATGAGTCATTTGTCTCTGCAAAAATCCAAGACATGCAGGAAGATGCACGTATTAGCTTTGAACATTACATGACTTCTCAAAACTAAAAAAGAATCTAAGAAGAAAACAGTGGCGTGCATACCAAAGACCACACCTGGATGACTGATGCACATCAATCACAACAAGGACGTTTCCTCATACTGATGAATATTTTATCTGATCATCACTCGGAGATCGGTCTAAAAATACACACTGGAGAACCTTGACACACCAGTGGGTAGACGGAGTTGGACAGGAAGACAAGTCGACTGTTTCATGCCACATATCTTCCTGTGAAGTTTCCCTGGTGAACGTCTACACACTTTGACTTTATTTACTGCACAGCTCCTGTCAGTGGTTGTGTTCAGGTGTAAATCATTCAGGCATTCATTTTCAAGTGTCAGCAACTTCACGCAGCATTCAAGGACAGGAGGAAAGTTAAGCGCTTACATTAACACACTGTGTAAGTCAGTGTTTTTCAACCATGGGGTCGCCTGGAATTCAAATGGGGTCACCTGAAATTTCTAGTAATTGATAGAAAAAAACAACAACTTACTAATAAAAAATATATGTTGAGTTGAGAGAGACAATCCCAATCCAAAACAGATAAACTGAGTCTGAAACTGAAGCACTGTGGTTCTGTTTATCTGTCAAATGTTCATTGTGGTCAGTTTCAGATGCTGCAGCTCTTTCATAATTCATAGTTTGAGTTCTTGTTTGTTCAGTATTAATTGTCAGCCTTGGAAATCCAAGCTGGACTGACTGTACATATCCTGAGCAAGGAAAATCAAATTCTCACTTTGTGCAGTAATCTACACCTGGATTTTCTGCCTCCGTCCACTAATAATATACATTATATAGACTAACTGATCAGCCTTGGCAGAGGTCTGCGCTCTCTGAGTGCTTCTAGTTTATTTATTTATTTGTGTGGGGTTTTTTTGTACCGGTAAAGGTTCATGTTAAAACTTTATTTATCCAAATGCTGCACTATAAGTTTTTTCCAGGAAATAATCTTTGAAAAAAAGAAACAAAACAAAAACTAGAAGCACTCGGAGAGCGCAGACCTCCGCCAAGGCTGATCAGTGGGCCCCCCCGTGGGCCCCCCCACACCAAGGAGGTTATGTTTTTGCCAGGGTTTGTTTGTCTGTCTGTCTGTCTGTCTGTTTGTCTGTCCGTTTGTGTGCAACATAACTCAAAAAGTTATGGACAGATTTTGATGAAATTTTCTGGTCTGCGCCCCCCCGTGCCCCCCCCACCCCACCCCCGATCACCACCAAAATTTAATCATTTCTTCCTTATCCCATTTCCAACAAACCCTGAAAATTTCATCAAAATCTGTTCGTAACTTTTTGAGTTATGCTGCACACTAACGGACAGACAAACAAACAAACAAACAAACAAACCCTGGCAAAAACATAACCTCCTTGGCGGAGGTAAATATCGCCTTGTTAACAGTATCGTGATATATCGCGATGTATTGTATCGTGATCCTAGTATTGTGATTTTATCGTATCCCCAGATTCTTGCCGATACACAGCCCTAGTTGCCATTACTTGATGAGGTTCAGAGCAGAATCTTCGATATATATCAGAGTAGCAACACTTCCATAGACTCCCGCTGTAAAAAATGGTGGACGAAATATGGACCTACTTCCGGGTTCTGGACGGCTCGGTAGTTCCCACATTGAATGTAACGCCGTCGGAAGATATTCATTTCTGTTGCAGCTGATCTGACAATTCCAGCGCTAAGTTAATAAGATATCATCATCTTTCAAATCATCAAGTGTATAACCTGTATTAGTGGACATTTATGTTGTAAATTCAGTTTGCCAGTGACCCAGAATAGATGTCATTACATTTTGGGAACAGTAGGGCGAAGTTAATTTTTTTATTATGAATTTTTTTAAATTATTTTTTTCCCCATTTACTTATAATGGGCGAAATTTCAAATGTCTGTAATAACATCACTTTTGTTTCAATTTACTTCAAACTTGGCCCATATATAGAAGTAACTGGTATGATGACATCAGCACATGCATAGACATAATGACATCAGCTGGATCCATGCCAAAATAAACTACAATACCTGCAAGGGGCGGGGCTTGTTTTACCAGGTACTACTTGTTTTTTTGTTTTGTGTGCGTTTGTGTGGGTGTGTGGTTTATTCATGCATGAAAGTGTGCAAAACAAAGAACACGGAAGGTTGGGTGATTTAGAGGAGAGCACGTACAGGGAAATATGCCTGAGTAGTTACGGTTTTCAGTAAATGAGATAACAGCTGATGCCAAAAAACCAGTTCTGTGTCAAGGTATGGGACAGAGATAAACAAAATATTTGGTGACACACACTCAAGTTAAGGGTTTTGTTGGTAATCTCTCTTACAGTAGCGTGTTAGCATCGTCTACAAGTGTGATGTAACCAGAAATGTGTGAAATGAAACCCAACATACCTACATGTAATTGATCTAAACTATCCTGTCATTGCCTAAGGTGACTGTTGGATGAATATGAAGCTTCCTGTACCGACATCTGTAGATTTATGTATTAGTTGGGTTATAAATTTATTTGGTTTCATTGGATTATCTTACCTCATTTGTTGCATGTAAATCAGGGGTGTCAAACTCATTTTAGTTCAGGGGCCACATATAGCTTACATAGATATAAAGTGGGCCAGACCAGTAAAATAATAGGATAAAAGCTTATAAATAATGTCGACTCCAAAGTTTTTTCTATGTTTTTGAGTGAAAAAAGTAAAATTCCAAAATGAAAATGTTTACATCTACGAACTGTACTTGAACATAACATGATCAAATATGAACAATCTGAAAATTCTTAGGAAAATTAAGTGCAATTTTAACAATATTACGCCATAGTTATAATTTATACAGGGTGGGGAAGCAAAATTTACAATATTTTGAGGCAGGGATTGAAAGACAGTGTATGACCAATTAGTTTATTGAAAGTCATGAGAAGTTATTTGCCACAAGAAAATTGACATAATAGAAAATATTTTTATTCTATGTGTCCTCCTTCTTTCTCAATAACTGCCTTCACACGCTTCCTGAAACTTGCGCAAGTGTTCCTCAAATATTCAGGTGACAACTTCTCCCATTCTTCTTTAATAGTATCTTTAAGAAAGTCCACATTGCTGTGTGATGTTCTATTGGTAGCATGTTCTAAAACGCCCCAAATAGCATAATCCAGAGGGTTTAGATCTGGGCTAGAAGGCGGCCATAAACATGATTCCCAAAAATTGCTCAAGTTGGATTTGCAGAAATCTTGTATTTTTCTAGCTGTGTGGGCTGGAGCACCATCCTGTGTCCATACAGAATTTCCATCTGGGTAGTTTGCTTTAAGCCATGGCAATACCTGGTATCTGGATGGATTTGGTTGGATCCTTTAGGATTTTGGATTTGAGAGCTTTAATAAAAGCTTTGGTACGTTTTTTGTTGCTTCGTCCACTTCCAGACTTTCTCCTAATAGTTTTGCTCATAGTCATTCTCTTCTTTCCATTATAAACAGTCTTTATGGACACTCCAACTATTTTTGAAATCTCCTTTGGTGTGACGAGTGCATTCAGCAAATCACACACTCTTTGACGTTTGCTTTCCTGATTACTCATATGGGCAAAAGTTTGTGAAAAGGTATGGATAATAGTGTTAGGTATGATTATGACATCAGTATATGTTTGGTTTGAAAACAATTGACGTAGTGCCTGCTGAGAAAAAACAACTAAATGTTCATTGTAAATTTTGCTTCCCCACCCTGTACATGTGAATCACAACTTGTAGATCACAGTGGATCTACAAATACACAGAACATTTAGTAACAGGCAGAATATTGTTGAAATTCCACATACTTCTCTTAAAATATTTCAGGTTCATATTTGTTCGGGTTATTCACGTTTTTTTTGTAAAAGGCTAGTCTTTAAATGTAAGCATTTTTGTGTAATTCAACTTTTTATTTTTACACTAAAACAAAGAGGAAAAAATAGCTTTAATTTTTTCTTTTTTTTTTTTTCCATTATTTATAGGTTATTATGATAATATTTTACTGGTCTGACCCACTTCAGATTGAATTGACCAAAAATGATTTTAACATCCTTGATTGTTAATATCTTCAGTGTAATTTCTGCATTTCACAAATTCATCTTGCGGGCCGGATTGGAACCTTTGGCGGGCCAGTTTTGGCCCCCGGGCCGCATGTTGGACACCTGTGGTGTAAATAGTAAGGACGTGCGTGTGTCTATAAAAAACAATAATCTTAAGCGTCTTTGAGTACTTAGAAAAGCGCTATGTAAAACCAATGTATTATTATTATTATTATTATTATTATTATTATTATTATTATTATTATTATTATTATTATTATTATTCATTACTCAAGTTGTTTGCAGAATCAGGTTAAGTTTGACTCTAAAGAGTGTTATCACAACACAAAAACCAACTATGATAAGAACAAAGCATAATCATCTTAACTCAGGTGAATCCTCTGATCGTATCGTCATTTGACAAAGTGCTACAAGTGCTAAACAAATTAAGATATTTTGGTGACATTGTGAAAAATGAGGTATAATAATGTGCAGTGGTAGTGTCAGAAAATACACAGGAAAACAATTTTCAGTTCTGTACAGTTCTGTAGCTCTATACAACCCACTCGTGGTTGAATAATGACAAAAAACTAATTTATATACCTTCAGATAATACTTAATAATGCATTTAGAATCTTGCTGAACTCCTGAGTTGGACTAATCCAGGAGTTCCCAACGTTTTTTGGCTCATGACCCCATTTTAACATCACAAATTTCTAGCGACCCCAGACATTCAAAACAGAGACTTTTTTTTTTTTTTTGGCTAAAATTAATTTTTTTAAAATCATGTAATAGTTTGCTATACTATGTTACAAATAAATGCTAATTTTAGACAACATTTAGTCTATACAATGTATATTATTATGGACGGAGGCAGAAAATCCAGGTGTAGATTACTGCACAAAGGGAGAATTTGATTTTCCTTAGTCAGGATATGTACAGTCAGTCCAGCTGTGATTTACAAGGCTGACAATTAATACTGACCAAACAAGAACTCAAACTATGAATTATGAAAGAGCTGCAGCATCTGAAACTGACCACAATGAACATTTGACAGATAAACAGAACCACAGTGCTTCAGTTTCAGACTCACAGTTTGTCTTCTATATATTGTGATTGTCTCTCTCAACTCGCCATATATTTTTTGTTTGTAAGTTTTGTTTGTTTGTTTTTTTTAATTTTTATCAATAACTAAAAATTTCAGGCGACCCTTTTTGAATTCCAGGCGACCCCATATGGGGTGCCGACCCCAAGGTTGAAAAATACTGGACTAATGCATGCCATATACTTATGACTAAAGTGGCAGATCCAGAAAACATGTGATATTCTTCTCTGAATGGTCATATTCCTGCTTTGTTTACAGAACATGCTGTGCATTACAGTCATAATTCACAACACAATGTACACTTTAATTTTAATTAACCCTGAAGCTTAGATATAAACTTCACATCCCGTAAAATACAAAGACAGTCAGATAAATATGTGGGCCCTTAGGCTGATGCAGATTTAGTGCAATAGGTAGTGCTTCAGACTGCAACACTTCACACTGGAGTTTGATTCCTGGTCAAAGCAGCATTTTTTTTTTTTTTGGCAGATTTTGAAAGTGGGGGGGCGGGACTATGACTACAAATATATGTTGATCAGTTCCTCCAAAAACATGATCATTGTATTATAAATGCCTTAACTGTGCCTATACAAAGACACAAGTTATTCCTCTTGTTCTTGTAATCACTGGAGCTAATTAATTTATGTAAATTGATTTATGTTTCATCGTTTTGTCCTGATGCAGACTTACTATATGTGTCTGAAAGGGATTCGATGTACTATTAATACTCCAAATTCTCAAAAACAGGAGGAAACTATTTACCAGAACACACTTACAGCGACCAAAACCACCATGAATTAACCCTATGTATCCACAGGCTGTATCACTCACTGATTAAAGTATAAAACATATATTATGGTATCATCCAGTTTTCTTCTGTAACCCAAAAAGACCCAATGCTGTATTTGTGGTAGTTCCCAGATGACTTTTTCTCCTTATTTATTCTATTTATTTTAATATTATCCTCTGTATTTTGCTTTTTTTCAGTCAAAATCAGCTTTTTTCCTATATTTAATTTATTTATCATATAAATGTTGATTAAAGTTCAGATTAAGGTTGAGGGTTATTGTATGAAAAACCCAGAAAACTGAAGAAAAAGGGACTTTTTCAGTAAAACATATCATTAACTGAACATAAACCGATGGCTTCCATCCACTGTGACTGATCCAACTCCATGGGTTTTACTGGTGAATCAATGTTGTAGAAGATGACGGTGTTTCCATGGTAACTACAGAGCCTCTGAACATCCAAATGGGTCATATCTGATGACCATGAAAAGATGACAAACTGTATTTTACACCAATTATTGACATGTATTTATAGAATTAATGGATCAACAGGTATTAAACAGTTTAGATCAGTAGATGGTTTTGTTCACCGGTGGTTGTTTGGGTCTTTATGGGTTAAAACTCAAAGCTAGTTAATTTTAACAGTCAATCAAAATAACACTTTGTCTTATAATCTCCACATGCTGCATCAGATGATAGTTTACATCACAGGTGTCAAACATGCGGCCCGGGGGCCAAATCCAGCCCCTGGGATGAATTTGTAAAATGCAAAAATGACACTGACGATATTAACAATCAAGGATGTGAAAATCATTTTAGGTCATTTCAGTCTAAAGTGGATCAGACCAGTAAAATACTATCATAATAACCTATAAATAATGAAAACTGTAAATTTGTCTCTTTATTTTAGTGTGAAATAGTAAAATTACACAAAAATGTTGACATTTACAGACTGGCCTTTAACAAAAAATGTGAATATCTGAAATGTCTTAAGAGAAGTGTGTGGAATTTTAATAATATTTGTACGGTTATTTAATGTTTTATGTATTTGTAGATCCACTGTGATCTCTAAATTGTGATTCACATGTATAAATGATAAACTAAGAGCTAATATTGTTAACATTGCATTTATTTTACTAAAAAATGTTCAGGTTGTTCCTATTTGTTCATGTTATGTTCAAGTACAATTCGTAGATGTAAACATTTTCATTATAGAATTTACTTTTTTCACTTAAAAGTTCTTATCCTATTATTTATATTATTTTACAGGTCCGGCCTACTTTATATCATATTAGGCTGAATGTGGCCCCTGAACTAAAATGAGTTTGACACCCCTGGTTTACATTATAGCTCTGTTAGCTTACCTCTGGTTTTAACAGAAAACAAACACAGTAAAACCACAAATCACCTCTTTTTTCTGTACAGTTTGTGTCAATAGTTGCTCTAAAGATCCATTTGGAACCATCCAAACAAGAATGTCACAATTTATTCTGAACTGTCGATCAATAAACAGCAACTTGACAAAAATAATAACATCACATAATAATTTTATACCTTCACAAGTGTTTGCTCCTGGAGGATTCTGTTGGGTTTCTGTCAGTTGATTAATAGAGTCTGGTTTCAACCGATTCGATATGTAAAGTGTCATGAGGTAACTTTTGTTATGATTTGGTGCTATATAAATAACATTTGATTGACTGATGGATTGATCAATCTCATAACAAAAGTCACCTGTGTAGAAGAAACACTGCCATTTCAGCATTAAACTAATTTATTTTATTTTATTTTAGAGTCATTATTTCAGAACAATCCTTCTCTTTTATCACTTTGTCACCCTATTTGACTATAAAAGTTACTTCTTAGTGGTTCTCATCCCATATGATCACATTCTGATCCTTATGTCAAAGGCACCATGGTGTTAGAGGGACTCACTACCCCCTCTAGTGGTCACATAAATCCACTAGACCAAGGGTGTCCACTCCTGGTCCTCCGGATCTACTATCCTGCATGTTTTAGATGTTTCCTCTTGCAACACACCTGATGGTCATTATCAGACTTCTGCAGAGTTTGACGATTGGATTATCATTTGAATCAGGTGTGTTGGAAGAGGATCCGTCTAAAACATGCAGGATAGTAGATCTAGAGGACCAGGATTTTTTTAGACAATGTAACCCCCCCCCCCCCCTCTTTTTTAAAATTATTTTTATTTATTTATTTATTTATTTATTTAGTTAGTTAGTTAGTTAGTTAGTTAGTTAGTTATGTTTATGTCACCGGTTTAATTTTTTTATTCAGACGATGTCTTAGTATTTTTTTCATTGTATTGTTTGTCAGGCTTCATTGTTATTTGTTCCTAAAAAAATATGCAAATCTAAAAGTAATGGTGTTTACAAACCTGGTTAATGTTGACATCAGCGTGCCATGGTATTGGTATGTACCTTTAATTCTCTTGTCTACACATCAATAAAAATATGAAACAAACAAACCAAAAAAAAGTATTCGTGTTCTCTAATAATATGTAAATACACCAGGAAATAATAAATGAAAACTCCTTTAACCCCCCGGTATCTGGGTGCACCTTTTAAGCACAGTTTGCACTCTGTGTTAAGAAACTTCATATTATTTTTCACAATTTAAATAAGGTTAGAATTCAAAAGTTGTTCATTTTTGCATGATCTTTAAAATTCTGGCCACCAACTAAAATGTGCACATTGTAAACAAAAGAAAATTACAAGACTAGCATCTGTCTGCCAAGTGTGCCTAAAACGCACTATTTCTTCCATTTGATATGTATGATTAGGGCTGAGCTTGATTTACAAAAATAAAATCCAATCAGAGCAGAAAAATAAATCAATATATAATATTTAATAGTTTGATTTATAGGTGTGCATTTTACGCACACTTGGTGACAGATGCTAGTATTTTTGAACATTTAACCTAGCGCCAAAAAATAATAATGCAAATTAACCAATGTTGGAGTTAATCATTGACATATGCCAGGATGAAAAAATCAAATAATATGTGATCCACTTTTTATGTAGCATATTGATAAAAAAATATTTTTTTGTGTTTTTTGCATAAAAAAAAATGGTTTGTTTACATTACAAACACAGCATTTAAAGCAGGGGTCTCAAACATGCGGCCCGGGGGCCAAATGCGGACCCCCAAAGGTTCCAATGCGGCCCACAGGATGAATTTGCAAAGTACAAAAATTCCACAGTCAAGGCTGTGGAACTCATTTTAGTTCAGGTTCCACATACAGACCAATATGATGTACAGTCAAATAATAACAGCAGAATAACCTACAAAATATAATGACTCCATATGTTCTTTTTGGTTTGATGTGAAAAAATATTACACTATGCCTATAAATAATGAAAACTTCAAATTTTTGTCTTTGTTTTAGTGCAAAAAATAACATTAAATCAGGAAAATACTTACATTTACAAACTATCCTGAAACAATAAAATATGAATAACCTGAACAAATATGAGCAACCTGAAATGTCTAAAGAAAATTAAGCACAATTTTAACAATTTTCTGCCTGTTACAAAGTGTTTAGTGTCTTTGTGGCAAATACTTCAGGGCAAAAATAGGGCTGACAAGTCACTCCAAGACCCACAAAAACTGAAGTCAAGGCTGTCATTGAGACTGATGGATGAACAACAGTGTCTTTGTAGATCTGATCCATAATACACATGTATAAATGATAAGTTGAGGCATAATATTGTTAAAATTGCATTTATTTTTCTTAAGAAATTTCAGTTTTTTCAGGTTACTCATGTCTTTTTTGTTAGGATAGTTTATAAAAGTAAGTATTTCCATAATTTAATTGGGTTTTTTGCACTAAAGCAAAGACAAAAATTTGGAGTTGTCATTATTTATAGGTTATTATGCTATTATTTTACTGGTCCGGCCCACTGGAGGTCAAATCAGGCTGAATGTGGCCGCTGAAAGAAAATGAGTTTGAGACCCCTGATTTAAAGGGTTAAAAAATGTGACAATTATTGAGTATTTGGTATTTTTATTTATGGCTCAAGTTGATGAAATAGAAAAAAGTGTAAAAGAATTAAAAACAAACTGTATGAAAAATTTTTTGACATTATTCCTCAAGTGTGCCAAAAAGGCACACTTGGTGTTTAGTAAGGGTCTTGCTGAACGGGATACCGGAGGGTTAACAGAGCCCATTCAGTTGTTACAGGATAGTTTGTAAATGTAAATATTTTCATAATTTAATGTTATTTTTTGCACTAAAACAAAGACAATTCAAGATTTTTTGCTTAATTCAAGATTTTTTTGCAAAATTTGAGATTTCTTTGTCTTAATTCAAAGTTTTTTTTTTTACTTAGTTGAAGATTTTTTTGTTGTTGCTTAATTCAAGATTTTTTCCTTAATTCAAACTTTTTTTTTTTTTTGCTTAATTCAGTTCAAGACTGTGGAATTTTTGCACTTTGCAAAACATCCCACTGGCCGGATTGGACCGTTTGGCAGGCCAGATTTGGTCCCCAGGCCGTATGTTAGACACCTGTGCATTAACCCTTTCATGCATGAATTACAAGAACCTTAATCGAGATTTAATTTAATTTATTTTATTATTTTGAGTGATTTTATTCCTCTGTAGGCATTACAAAACAAAAAAATAAGATAATTTTTTTTTATTAAGCTATTTTTCATGGAGTTACAAAAATGTCCACTCAGCTGGACACTATGTGTTTAATTTTTGAAGCAAAGAAACATGTATTTACTGATATACTGTGTGAAAACTATGAAATAAAAACACCTTTAATGCTGCTAATCTGATGTTTTCTCACATTTTAACATACTCTAATACTAGTCATTATTCACTTTATGGAGATAATATGGAAAAAAAACAAAAAAAAACAAACTTTTTTATTAATTACAGTCTAATAACAATAACAAGGAACTGATTTACACTCAAACATGTCAGATCAGGTTTATCAAGAACAGCAAAGTTAAAGTAATGTATACTAGTCAACATTTGCTAGGGATCAGTTTTATATTTGCACAATAATTGATGTTGTATAATATTTTGGGTGACTTCATATATTATGTGTGTACTTTGGCTAGTCATGTAAAGAAAAATGGACCAAAAGGTAAAAAAAACATAAATTTTTATTGCACTTTCTGGCAAAAGGGTGATACAACCCTAGAAATTAGAGTTCACAACAATTACTCTTCCAATTTTGTTTTCACTGAAACCACTCAGAATGTTCTGAAACACATACGGTGTGATGTCAATAATGTATGTGGCCACCATCCGCATCCGCAGGCTGTACTCCACTGGGAAAGTCAATTTTCAAGTTTCCAGAATTACACCCCCGAATATAGCAAAGTTATAGTCCTGATCCCTAGCAAATGTAGACTAGTGTAATTAAATGCAGTGTATGGGATGATGCATGTTGGCTGAAATGGAACTAAAACAACAAAATCCATGAATATACAATAGAACAGCTGTAGAATAACTGTCCACTGGAGTGACCACTATACATGAAAGGGTTTAAAAGATTAAAAAAAAGAGCCCCAGACTTGCCCTTCCCATCCTGTTTCCAAAACGCACTGAGCACTACATTTCCCAGAATCCTTTGAGGGCGCGACAGCTGCTGTGCGCTCCGGCTTGCCCGCAGCAAAGTGATGAGAACACGCCAAACAAGGTACAATGAGAGAACGTTGAGTTTACATTTCGCCTGCACCCCCTTTGAACCGAGTGATGCCCAAATCTGGGAAGTAGCGCAATGGCTGTCGAAGGTAAGACGCCTCACATGTGCGGACGGCTGCGCAATGCCACGGTTTATTTATTTATTTTTGATTTGGTTTGTTTTATTTTTGGCTTTGCTGGAGTATAAACCCAGACAATAGTTGTGTTGGACTGGATCTGCATGCTGTGTGTGTGTGTGTGTGTGTGTGTGTGTGTGTGTATGTGTGTGTGTGTGCATGGGCTGAACCCAGACGCGTTCAGGTCAGCTGGGAAAACCTGGAACTGGTGCAGATGTGTCCGCATTCTGTGCACACGGACTGTCCTGGACATGTTCTCCTTTTATCACAGTGTACAATTGAAATGACACCCCACTGTTATTCACCGCCGTGGGTCCGTGATCACACACACACACACACACACACACACACAAACACACACCGTATATAGTGGTGTGAATGCGCAGCCTCTTTCACCCTCTTTTTCAGCCTCTTTTTTTGCTGCGTGTGCGTAAGAGGAGTGAACACTGGTTAACAGGTTCTGCGTCCACGTATCCTTATTTTGCATAATCACCCCCCTGGTGGGTTTGGATCTGTGTGTTCTCAGAAGGAGCTGGATTCCTGCAGTGCTCACTCAGACCTGATCACACTAGACATGAATATAGCTCTTTAGATTTTTATTTATTATTATTATTTTATGTGCGTGCGCTCCTCGGTCTCATCCATCCTTCTATCCATCCATCCAGTCTGAATGATCCTGCAACATGTGGAAGCGAATACTTAGTTGAGGTTTTGCACGTCCCCGGACATTAGAGGTGAGGTGAGGGGGACAGTGCGCGTCAGTGTGGGCAGCAGCAGACACTCATGATGCTCGGCCAGTCTCCTCATCTTATCGGAGGCATCCTGTGGATCCAGAATCCAATGAGAGGTATGTTAGAGCTGGACTGGACTGGAGGAGGGCTGTCACATACACATACACATATGCATGAGGCTTTTCCCAGCCTGTGTGTGTGTGTGCAGGTATGCTTGGTATGATGCTCACGGCTGCACTAGAACAGGTTCATCATGTCTGTGTCATTGTCAGTGGTTGTGACCTGAACCTGTCAGTCCTGTTGCAGAGGTGGACTACACCATGTTATGTTTGCCTGTCAAATGTTTTTCCTCATAGAACAGATTCAGTGTGCACGGTGCAGACCTTTACAGAGCCTGCTTCTGTGGTGTAGTAGGACTGTACATGGGCTGTCAAACTCATTCTAGTTCAGTTCCACATTCACCCCAGTATGATCTCAAGTGGGCCAGACCAGTGAAATAATAACAGTGAAAAAAGTCAGTGGCGGCACCAAGAGGGGGCATGGCAGGGCAAACCCCCCCCCCCCCCCCCCCCCCAGTCACAACCTTTGCCCCCCTAGTTGCCCCTCCACCCAGATTTGGGCAAATCTTTGCTTTTACTTTGCTTTTACAGGGTGGGGAAGCAAAATTTACAATATTTTAAGGCAGGGATTGAAAGACAGTGTATGACCAATTAGTTTATTGAAAGTCATGAGAATTTATTTGCCACAAGAAAATGGACATAATAGAAAATGTTTTTATTCTATGTGTCCTCCTTCTTTCTCAATAACTGCCTTCACACACTTCCTGAAACTTGCGCAAGTGTTCCTCAAATATTCAGGTGACAACTTCTCCCATTCTTCTTTAATAGTATCTTTAAGAAAGTCGACATTGCTGTGTGATGTTCTATTGGTAGCATGTTCTAAAACGCCCCAAATAGCAGAATCCAGAGGGTTTAGATCTGGGCTAGAAGGCGGCCATAAACATGATTCTCAAAAATTGCTAAAGTTGGATTTGTTGCTGTTGTCAACAAGTGTTTTGGTGTTCTTGTGTAAGATTTTAACTTCAAATCCTATTTTACTGCATTTCTAACGGTCTTGTTTTCTACCTCAAGTTCAATTGCCATTTTTCTCATGGATTTGGTTGGATCCTTTAGGATTTTGGATTTGAGAGCTTTAATAAAAGCTTTGGTACGTTTTTTGTTGCTTCCTCCACTTCCAGACTTTCTCCTAATAGTTTTGCTCATAGTCATTCTCTTCTTTCCATTATAAACAGTCTTTATGGACACTCCAACTATTTTTGAAATCTCCTTTGGTGTGACGAGTGCATTCAGCAAATCACACACTCTTTGACGTTTGCTTTCCTGATTACTCATATGGGCAAAAGTTTGTGAAAAGGTATGGATAATAGTGTTAGGTATGATTATGACATCAATATATGTTTGGTTTCAAAACAATTGACGTAGTGCCTGCTGAGAAAAAACAACTAAATGTTCATTGTAAATTTTGCTTCCCCACCCTGTATTTTTTTTCACTAAAATAAAAGATAAAATGATAAAATAAAATGTTTATGTTTATGTTTATGCATTTGGCAGGCACTTTTTTCCACAGTGACTTACAGGGGAAAACCAATCAAATCACTCAGTCAATCAAATTTTATTTATACAGCGCCAGATCACTAAAAAGTTATCTCATGACACTTTATATATAGAGTTGGTCCAAACCAGACTCTAAGCCAATTTACAGAAACCCAACAGAATCCTCCAGGAGCAAACACTTGTGACTGGAGACAGTGGAAGGAAAAACTTCCCTTTAACAGCAGAAACCTGGAGCAGACCCAGACTCCTGGAGGATGGACGACTGACAGGACCAGGTTGGGTTAAAGAGAGAGAGTAAAGGAAGAGAGAAAGAGAGAGCGATAGAGATAGAGACTGGGGGAGAGGGGGAGACACATGGAGGCAGTTGAGGATAAGTGAGTGATGATGATGAAGGCAGGAGAGAGGCAGGACCACCGCAGCAGGTCCAGAGATAATCCTGGAAGAATCTGTGATAATCCTGGGAAAAACCTTATTAAAATATTTAAAATGGAATGTCTGACAGCGCTAGGACAGGAGGTGCTCTCAGAAGAGCTGGGTCTTCAGGAGCTTCTTGAAGATAGGCAGGGACGCCTCTGTTCTTGCAGCACTTGGTAGAGTGTTCCACCAACGTGGAACGACCCATGAAAAGAACCTGGCAATCTGACAGGCTGTAGTTGTCATTATTTATAAGTTATTATGTTACTATTTTACTGATCTGACCCAACTGAGATCTGATTGGTCTGTATGTGGAATCTGAATCAAAATGATTTGTACACCATTGATTGTTAATATCGTCAGTGTCATTTTTGCATTTCACTAATTCATCCTACAGGCCGGGCCGGAGTGGACCCTTTGGTGGGCCGGATTTGGCCCCGGGCCACATGTTTGACACCTGTGCTTTAAGAGATAGAAATACATGTTTGGAGACGTAAATATTTATTGTAAAATGATATTGTGCAGAAGTTTGGAGTGTTTTAAGCCGTACTGATTTGAACATACATTAGAACAGGTGTCAAAGTCAGTGTAGTTCAGGGGACACTCACAGCCCAGTGTGATCTGAAGTGAGTTAGACCAGTAACATAATAAGCATAATAACCTGTAAATACTGTAACTCCAAAAATGTCTTAATGTGAAAAAGGTCAAATTACATGACAAAAATGGGAGCAGCCATGTGCAACCTCAAATTATTTATCCCATGAAGACCCAGTGCTACTTTTGTTGTACTTCCCAATTGTTTTTTCTCTCTTTTTAACCTTTCTTAGGTAATTTATCTCCATTTATTATAATATTTACCTCCACCAGGAGGTATTGTGATCACTTTGCTTTGTGTGTTTGTGTGTTTGCGTATGTGTTTGTTTGTCTGTTAGCAAGATAACTCAAAAAGTTATGGATGGATTTGGATGAAAATTTCAGGAAATGTTGATACTGGCACAAGGAAGAAATGATAAAATTTTGGTGGTGATGGGGGGGCATGGGGTCCCACTGATCTGCCTTGGCAGATATCTGTGTTCTCCGAGTGCTTTTCTTTTTTCCTTTGTATTTTGCGTTTTTTCTGTGTAAATCATGAATTTTCCTATATTTAATTGACTGATCATGTAGATCAGGGGTGTCAAACTCAGATCCTATAGGGCCGGTATCCTGCATGTTTTAGATGTATCCTCTTCCAACACGCCTGATTCAAATGATAAGCCTATCATCAAGCTCTGCAGAAGCCTGATAACGACTGTCAGGTGTGCTGGAAGAGGGAAACATCTAAAACATGCAGGATACCGGCCCTTGAGGATCTGAGTTCGACACCCCTGATGTAGATGTTCATTAAATCTCAGATTAAAGTTGAGTGTTATTCTGTCAAAACAGAGAAAACTGAAGAAAAAATGACTTTTTCAGCAATAATATCAGTAACTGAACATAAACCCAGTGTCTCCATCCACTATCATTACGAGTTTTACTGGTGAATCAATGTTGTAGAAGATGACGGTGTTTCCATGGTAACTGTGGAGCCTCTGAACATCGTTATTTTACTGGAGATCATATGGGTCTGTATATGGAACCTGAACTAAAATGCTTTGACTGTGGAATTTTTGCGCTTTGTAAATTCATCCCATGGGCCAGATTGGAACCTTTGACGGGCCGCATTTGGCCCCCGGGCCACATGTTTGAGAGCCCTGACCTAAATAAAAGAATAAAATACTAGAATAAATTAAAAACATAGAAAGCTGTACAATTCAAAACTACAACAACAACAACAACAACAACAAAATAAAGACAGAATGGGAAAATATGTTTCCAGGCTATTTCTATTCTATTCTTTTCTATAAAATATAAAATTCAGAACTTCTTGAAGTGAAGCGCTCATTACATGCAGGCTGTTTTTCTTTTAGAAGCTTTCGAAGCTCAGAACCAGAGCAGCCAAAATGTTTCCAACTGTGAGAGCGTCCATGGGTCAGAGGAAGTTTGACACTGCTTCTACATCTGGAACATCCTCAAAGTCACTGTGTAGGAGTGAGAACCGATGAGAACAGCAGCTGACATCTTAATAGCATACACCGATAAATGAAACTTAAAGGGGTCATATTTAACTAGATCCACTTTTATTAGTCTTTGGTTCATTTATTTGAGTATTTAGACCCTAATAGTTCAAAAATTTTGAATTTGAATCCTCCAGGTACTGCAAAGCTAGCTTTATATTAATTTTGGCAAAAATCAAGTAGATTTCCACAACCTGTTTTAATTCCTGCTTAATTTGTTACGTCTATAACTAAACTGAACATCAAAAGAAACGTATCACATATTCTATGTGCTGCCATTTCACACCATTTTATTAAATATGAAAACAAATTCTTTCTTGTTCTTAAAAAACATTTAATTAACAAACAAAATACAACAAACAACAAAACAGTTGCTGAATATCCAGAGGATAATGTAAAATATGACAAAAGGGTAGTTCAACAAAGTTCACATTAAGCAACAAGCAACATTATTAATCCACAGCACGTCAAAGGTTGACCAAATGGTCCAAAGGTGCACCGCCTGTGTTGGGGCTCAGGGAGGACGGACCCAGGACTGAGGACACTGATCTGGACCATTTGGTCAACCTTTGACGTGCTGTGGATTAATAATGTTACTTGTTGCTTAATGTGAACTTTGTTGAACTACCCTTTTGTCATATTTTACATTATCCTCTGGATACTCATCCACTGTTTTGTTTGTTGTATTTTGTTTGTTAATGATATGTTTTTTAAGGACAAGAAAGAATTTGTTTTCATATTTAATAAACTGGTGTGAAATGGCATCACATAGAATATGTGATAAGTTTCTTTTGATGTTCAGTATAGTTACATCACAACATTTGCACATATAAGGTCAAGACTTCCGACAAGCATTTCTCCGAGTATGACATAATTGTTTGTCAGCAGCAGCGGTTGTAGTAAAAACTGAAAATATGTCCAAAGTTCGAGCCGATTGCCTAAAATGTTCAGTTGTTGGTTGAACGGGACAGAGCAGCACAGCCAACAACCTGGAGGGGGTGGGGCCTGAAGTGGCTCATTTGTATTTAAAGGGCCAGCGCTCAAAACCACCTTTCTGGTGTCATTCCTCAGAAATAGGGGTGAAGATGGACCTGTGGAGTTGAATTAATGAAGAATTCAGACCCAAACAGAGCATTTACAGTTTATGTAGACCACAGGGAAATGTTTGAAAATGCAGAATTCCATTTAAAACTAGAAAAGCACTTGGAGAGCGCAGACCTCTGCCAAGGCAGACCAGTGACAACCCCCGATCACCACCAAATTTTAATCATTTGTTCCTTGTGCCAGTGTCAACATTTCCTGAAATTTTCGTCCAAATCTGTCCATAAATTTTTGAGTTGGCTTGCACACAGAAAGACAGACAGACAGACAGACAGACAGACAGACAGACAGACGCCGGCAAAAACATAACCTCCTTGGCGGAGGTAAAAAGCAAAATATCCCTCCTTTAAAATCCTTTCTAGTAGTGATCTGTGGAATCATTCATAGAAAATGCTCTAGAACCCTGTTTTAAAGGTCGGTCTGCAGAACGGCGTGGCCTCCTCACTCTGATGTTTTTTTTCATTTCTGGTTCTGTGTCAGCTGAATGTGAAATGGTACTGTCACCCATTTCAAAGCTTCAGATGTGTGTGTGATGACGTACAGTGAGCACATCAGCCGCCATAGCACTGACATCCCTCCAGCGTATCCTCCAGTATAGTTTCACGCATCTCTTGAGATTTGTTTTTTCCCGGAGCACAGAATGAAAGCCGCCATGGAAGCTGCCTGCAAATGCACACTTTGTACCAGAGCTGCCTGTTTTAGCTGTTAATCAGTCATTTTCTTGGCATTTCTCACCTCATTTTACCTATGTTAAAATATATAAACGACAGAAAATGTAAATAATATAATGAATACAGTGGGAGCTTTTTAATAGCATCTAAATATATTCTACAGTTATGTAGAAATAACCTTTAACGTAACCATAAAATCTCATAATTATTACCGTTTTATCATTTCACCCATATATTCAGTATTATTTTGTGCCCTAAGTATTACTCCAATTTTAAAAGCATGTTGTTTTAGCAGCCATGTCACATACATTTAACCCTGTAAAGCCTGAACCATTATATCATTGACAGATAATTCCAGTTCTTTGAAACTGGAGCCTTTATTGGTCCTTCTGAACAACCAAAACATTTTTTTCATATATCAATTTCCATGTATGAGTTTCATTTTGTATCATATTTGATACATTGGATCTCAATGCTCAAATATGGTTATTTTTGAACAAACATGATATGACACAAACATGTCTAACAAATTGGTAATTCCTTTTCAAAATTAGCAAAGTTCTGTCTTTTTCCTGATTAATTTAACCCATAAAGACCCAGAGCTACATTTGTGACAGTTCGCAAATGGATTTATCTCTATATTTAACCTTTCATAAGCGATTTATCTCCATTTATTGTAATTTTATCCTCTGTATTTTGCATTTTTTCCAGTGTAAATCATGTATTTTCCTATATTTAATATACAGGTCATGTAAAAGCTCAGATAAAAGTTGAGGATTATTATATCAAAAAGTAGAGAAAACTGAAGAAAAAATGACTGAACCTAAAGATTGTGTGTCCATCTAAGTACAGTTACAAGTATTGCAATATTCCTAAAAATAGCAGAACTTTATGTTTTAAGTGCTGAGTAATAGGTTGTATTTTCAATGTCATTGCACAATAAGCATGCTCAGTACGTAGATCACAGAAGACAGCCGTAAATGGGATGAGAAGAGATGTTTTATTTACAGGCCCCGTGCAATCATAACTTAGAACAGTGGTTCCCAACCTTTTTTGGCACGTGATCCCATTTTAACATCACAAATTTCTGACTTTTTTTTTTGCTAAAATTAATTTTTTTATTTTTTTTTTTTTTTATCATGTAATAGTTTGCTATACTATGTTGCAAATAAATGTTAATTTTAGATGACATTTAGTCTAAATAATGTATATTATTGTGGACGGAGGCAGTAAAGCCAGGTGTAGATTACTGCACAAAGGGAGAATTTGATTTTCCTTGGTCAGGATATGTACAGTCAGTCCAGCTTGGATTTACAAGGCTGACAATTAATACTGAACAAACAAGAACTCAAACTATGAATTATGAAAGAGCTGCAGCATCTGAAACCGACCACAGTGAACATTTGACAGATAAACAGAACCACGGTGCTTCAGTTTCAGACTCACAGTTTGTCATGTCTTGTATGGATTGGGATTGTCTCTGTCAACTCTATACAACTATATTTCTTATTACTAGCTAATTTTTATTTTATTTTTTATTTTTATCAATTACTAGAATTTTCAGGTGACCCCATTTGAATTCCAGGTGACCCCATGTGGGGTCCCGACCCCAAGGTTGAAAAACACTGTCTTATAAGCTTCACGTGCTGCATCAGCTGTTAGTTTACATTATAGCTCTGTTAGCTTAGCTTCCTTTTCAAACTTGGCAAAGTTCTGCCTCCTTCCTCATTAATTTCATCTTGTAGTGTCATTGGAAAGGCCTCTGTTGAACAAATTCCTCCCCCTGGTGTGTCTTGTATCTGTGTATTGCATGTATCTACTTGTATACATCAGGTTTTTTAAGAAAAAAAAAAATCACAGTGATCATGTAGAGGGCTTCAGAACTCATGTATCAAATATAATACGTTTGGCGTTATAGGGTGAAGAAAGCACGTCTTGAAAGCAAACTGAAATAATTACAGAGCATGAAATAGGTATATCTATACTATTTTTGACTTGAGCGGTGGTTCATGCAGATAGAAGACAACTCAGTGCATTCAATCATGATTCACTGACTTGTGTCATTGAGACAGATGAATTATGAGTCACATCCTCATTCCCTGGAGCTGCAATAACTAATACGCCTTCCAGAATTTGGGGAGGGGTGGGGGGGGGATCTGACCAAAAAAAACAAAACAAAAAACAAAACTGCATTTCCAAAGACAGAGGGTCAGATCAGATTTTGCCGCTGCAGCTAAAAACTTCCTTCCCAGCCTTGCAGTGTACTGTATCTGAAATACAATACTTTGAAATGCTTCCTCTTTGAAGAGCACACAGAAATTACTCTGCCTCTGAGAGAAAAGGGCGATCTGGAAGAATCATGGCTTCCATAATTGCCTTTTTTTATTTATTTAGTGCTGAAATGAAGGACTTGATAGACATGAATCATCTAATTATCATTTTGATAACGGTGCAGTCTTTCTTTCAACTAAGATCATTTGGTAATCGCTTATTAAATGCAGAGTTCAATACCTTGGCAGCTTAAATAAATCAGCATAATTCCTGCTCATTAACATTTTAGCACATCTTTGTCAGATAAGTATGCAAAAGCATGCTTAACGCTATTATTATTTTCATCGTGTTCCTGTATTTCTCCTTCTAAACCCAGTGAAGGCGTTTGTTTCAAAAGCACATCGCATCCTGATTTCGGTTTCAGATTATTCCACAGTTAAGAAAAAAAAAAGTCTCTTTCTTTTTTTTGTTCTCTCTTTTTTTTTCAGATTGGATCTAATTAAAGCTAGTTTGGTGTGTGTGCATCTCTGCAGTTACAGCTGTCTCTGCAGGTTGAACCCAGCTCACTGTAGCACAATCACTTCCAATTTAAGTTGTGATGTTTGAGGACAATCCCAACTCTGCTGTGTGACTGTTATTTGTTCTAGTGCTCCACCAAGCCCGCTAAGACCCAAACTATAGGTCAGCTGTTTAAAAATTTATCACACATGAGAAGACAATAAACCCTCTGAAGAAGCAGCACTTTTAAGAGTGCCTCTGCCCGTTTGACTGCTACTTTGGAACCATCTTTCACTTGGCAGACTCTGTAGCAAATAAACGTTCTGCAACATTTTTGTTTTTATTTTTACAATACTTTCTGGTAATATTACAACTAGGGATGGGAATCGAGAATCGGTTCTTTTTGAGAACCGGTTCCCAGTAGTTTGATTCCTTGGAATCGTTTGCCTGCCTGCTTAACGATTCTGCTTATCAATTCCGCCCTCGTTGTGCATGTGCGATGACGTCAGACGTACGCTGCATTGTTTTGGTCAGAACGTAGCCAACATGGCGTTGAGGTACAAACGGTCTAAAAAGACGACAGCAGCTCCACTTACTTGGAACACTTGCAAAGCTTCCATGTCTTCAAAAGGGTGGAATCCCAACAATATCCTCAAACATTTGTCCACAGCATGTGAATCATTTACAGGAATGTCACGTATTTTATACTCTACTTAGCGACGCTTGTGAATGTAGCGGCAGAGTGAACGCTGGGCCGGTTCCAGTGTGGGCAACAAACGTCGTAACTCCTCAAATACAAGTTTCCGAAGGTAAGACACAACGGGAAAACAAGGGGAGATGAGCTGAGTCGAACCGGTTCCACGTAGTAGATATGCAGCAATAGAGGAATTAGTGAAGAGTCTTTAGTTTCACTTTCACTGTACCCCCCCCACCAACCGGGCCCGGCGTCATCTGTTCTTATTATTTGTACAAACTGTATATGTTATATTTTCTGTGCAGATGGAAATATAAAAGACAGTTAATGCAAACACACCCGTTTGTACTCTTTTATTCCTTCACCCAATGACAAAAGAATTGATAAGAGAATCGATAAGGAATCAGATCGATAAGCAATATCAATAATGGAATCGGAATCGTTAAATTCTTAACGATTCCCATCCCTAATTACAACTGACAGAAAAGTGATTTGATTCACACTCTAGAGCAGTGGTTCTCAAATGGGGGTACGCGTACCCCTGGGGGTACGTAAAGGCACTCCAGGGGGTACGTGAGATTTTAAAATATATCTAAAAAGCAGCATCCATGCAAAAATCCTTTAAAAATAATTATTAAATTAATTAAATATTTCAGGAAAATATATAAGTTCATAAAATTAATTTTACATTCAGTAGGTTATTCAGTTTCATCATCCTAAAATCCCAGAGTCTCCCCCATACCAGAATGGTTCGACCCAACCTGTCATGTGTCACCTAGCATCACCTGTCAATCACTTGAAAACTCAAACAATGGAGTCGTGGTTGAAGCGTAATTCTTTTGAAAACACAGAGGGACAAGTGGCAAAGAAGGCCAAACCAGAGCCGGCAAAATCTGTATCTTGAAGATTATGTTTTATTTGGATTTACATCCACAAGTTGCAACCCACCCAAGGCACTGTGTTTTTTCTGTGGGGAGAAACTAGCTAACAGTAGCATGAAGCTAACAGCTAACGAGCTAACAGTAGCGTGAAGCTAACAGCTAATGAGCTAACAGTAGCATGAAGCTAACAGCTAACAAGCTAACAGTAGCATGAAGCTAACAGCTAAGGAGCTAACAGTAGCATGAAGCTAGCACATCTGCAGCGTCATCTGAAGATTAAACATGGATGTCACGTTGGTAAGCCACCTGACTTTTTTAAGAGGAAACTGTCTGAATTCAGATCATCTCAAGACACAATGCAGAAGGCCTCCACATCAGCCAAAGCCCTGGAGGCCTCTGATGCAGTGTCTTTGCTTGTAGCTAAAGCCAAGAAGCCATTCACACATTATTAGTTTTATGTGCACAAATCTTTATTTATAATTAACCCTTTCGTGCATGAATTATGAGAACCTTAGTAAAGGTTTTTTTTCTTGAGCGTTTTTATTCCTCCTTAGACATGAAAAAAAAACAAAAAACATGCAAATGATTTATTTATTTTTTTTTCATGGAGCTACAAAAAATTCCGTGCATTTATTTTTTGAGGTAAAAAAAATGTGTGTTTAAAACCCAATATCAGAAAGTATGGAAGAGGATTAGGGCCACTAGAAAAAAAAATACAATAAATTAAAATAAGGTCCAATATATGTAGATTTTTAATTAATATTATGGGAAAAAAAAGTCAGAATTCTGAGATTAAAGTCAGAATTCTAAGGAAAAAAGTCAGAATTCTGAGGAAATAAAGTCAGAATTCTAGATTAAAGTCAGAATTCTGAGGAAATAAAGTCAGAATTCTGAGATTAAAGTCCAGTGGCCCTAATCCTGTTCCGTAAGAAAGTAATTTGAAAACAATGAAATAAAAACATTTTTAATGCTGCAAATCTGATGTTTTCTCCCATTTGAACATATTCTAATGCTAATTATTACTCACTTCATGGCGGTAACATGCAAAAAAAACCTTTGTGTCCAACAAAAAACAAGTGATTTACACTCAGACGTGTTATTGCAGATCAGTTTTATCAAGAACAGTAAAGGTACAGGAATGGTCTGAAGGTCAGTGTATTATGGGATGGTGCATTAGTGTCCACTGTGTTGGCTGATATGGAACTAAAACAACAAAACCCATGAATATACAAGAGAACAGCTGGAGAAGAACTGTCTACTGTAGTGACCACTATACATGAAAGGGTTAAGTTAATTCTTTCTTTCTTTTTTTACTTATATCTTTTTATTTCCAAATAGTTCAAGAGAGACCACTACAAATGGAGTTCCAAAGTTTAATAAATCAGACACTGATGGCACAGCACTCTGTTTTAAGTCATTTTTTTCAAACAAAAATGCTTTGCGCTGGTTAGGGGGTAAATATTTCACAGGGGGTACATCACTAAAAAAAGGTTGAAAACCACTGTTCTAGAGCAGTGGTTCTCAAATGGTCTATAACTATCACTCCTAAATGACAATCCGTGACCCAAATTACAGTTAAATTTCTAAAATATATTTAGCAAGTGGTGCCAGGCACAACAAACCCCACCTCTCACATGTATTGTAGTTAATTTTGGCATCAATCCAGCTGATGTCAGCATATTAATTGCCTCTGTGTATAATATATTTATCTATCTGGTTCCAAGATCTTGACACAGAACTGTTTTTTTGTTTTTGCATCAGCTGATATCACATTTACTGAAAATGCAAAATTTATCGTAACCACTCAGGTAGGGATGTAACGATATGAAAATTTCATACCACGGTTATTGTGACCAAAATTATCACAGTTGTTATTATTATCGCGGCAGTGTTGAAATTGTGCTCAAAATGTTCAAAAAGTACTTAAATACACACTGAAATTATTTAACCAAGTTGTATTTTGGGGGAAAAAAATAAATAAATAATAATAATAATAATAATAATAATAATAAGCACAATGCACTTTCTCCTGGCAGAAACATTCAAATATTAACCCTTAGTGGTCTGAGCCTGTTTTGGCTGTTTTTCAGTACTTTTGGTTTTACCTTTATATACTATATAAACAAATGTTTACTATACCCATGTTTGGTATCTTTTTTTTCAGCACAACTTCATCATCTGCCTATTTTTTTTTTTTTTTCACTTTAACCTACTATAAAAACACAAAAAGCCAGAAAACATAAAAAAATGGATAAAATCTGATTTGAAAAATGTATATAATTTATTGCGTAAATAACACACAGATGCTTAACGAACCTTTTCAAAGACTTTAAAAGTGAATATTGGTTCCAAATATTAGGTATATAAAGTAAAAATTGTAATAAACTAAAACTATACTCAAATATTTGACATAAAAGCGTAGCTTTACATAAGTGTTTTCTCTGGAAAAGTGAGGTAATCAAATACAGTTGTCATGATAATTAGAATTTTAACGGTAATACTAACCGTCTGCAATTTTACCGCAGTTTATCGTTATACCGTTAACACTGGTCTACAAGGAAAATGCTTCCAGAATAAAAGTAATGAAATTTTACCACATGAGAGTCACTGATAAAGAAAAATCAAGTCAAAAATGCTGGTTGGCTGAACTTTCCAAGATACAGCCTTGGGTCAAAATGTGAAATTCAAGAATTAACGAGAGAATGGGTTTGACTCAAAAGGAATATTTGTCTCAGAGCTACAAGATCTACTTGAAAACACTGTCTGCACATTAGAATACATTCACTTTACAGGTTCTATTTAGTGGAAGATTTATAAAACTATTATAGAAATGTACATAAACCAATATATATGTGTAATAACACTTAATCATATACTTTGAAAACATCAGCAAACCGGCACTTTTGTCATTTATTTTCCAATTCATCTTATTAAAATACGGAACATTTAGCACATTTAATCTCTGAAGCAAATCATTTCTAAAAAATTGTAGACCAGTGTAATCGTTACATCCCTACACTCAGACATATTCCCCTGTACATGCTCCTCGAAATCACTGAACTTTCCGTGGTCTTTGTTTTACACTCTACACACCGTCTTACATGAATAAACCACACACACACACACACACACACACACACACACACACACACACACACACACACACACACAAACACACACAGCGGCATCAATGACCGCTGATGACATAACAGGTCTGGAAGGGTTGTGTCATTTCATAGGGGAATATTTCAACCCCTACCCCTTGCAGCTCCATTTCAAGGGGTGAATTAGGATTGGGTCTTACTCCAGCATAAATGAAGAATCGTACTACCTCTGCTGTCTGTGAGGATGAAGTTACTGGATCATTTACATGGACTTGACTATTGCTGCTATGATCAGGTTTTTGAAGAAGGCCGTTTTTGTGTCAGTCTGTGAACGTCACTTTCAGACACGCTCTGCATTTATACAGCCGGAGTATTCCAGAGCGAACCAGGACACTGTAGTGTATCACTGCATGTCCTTATCCCTGTTTCCACCCACCTGGAAACACATTCACAGCTTCAGCCTCCTGACAGAAACACAAACAACGGCAAAAGCATCTTATCTGTGGCATGGAAATGAAGGACGGTGTTTTATTTTGGTTTTTAAGCATTGACCCTTTCGTGCATGAATTGTGAGAACCTTAGCCAAGATTTTTATCTTGAGTGTTTTTATTCCTCCTTAGGCATGAAAAACACAATGCGAACGAGTTATTTTTCTCTATGGAGTTACAAAAATATCCGCGCATTTAATTTTTGAACTAAAGAAAGGTGTTTAAAACCCAATATCAGAAACTGATATGAAAACAATGAAATAAAAACATTTTTAATGCTGCTTATCTGATGTCTTCTTACATTTTAACATAGGGCTGTGCAATTAATCGAAATTCAATTACGATTTCGATTATTAGACGCAACGATTACAAAAATTATGTAATCGAGAAAAAAACGATTATTAATTTTGAGTTGTTTTAATTCACGCGCATGCAAGCTACCATGAGCTGCTCAGCCCCGCCCCCCTCTAAGCTACTGCTGCCTGCTAGCCGGCAGGTCCACCCCAAGAGGAAAGTTGTACCTAGCGGTCTGGACAAATGGCAGGAGAATCACAACAGAAGTGCTTGGTAAACAAAAAAGGCAAGTCAAATTCAATTGTATGGAATCACTTTGGGTTTGATGAAGAAGACGAAGAGCAAAAACACATCACGTGCAAAAAGCGTTTCGTAGTTGTGTCCGCACCGACCGCTAACACAACAAACCTTTGTAACCATCTAAAGTTGAACCACCGCCACCGTTATCATAATCTTATGAAAAACTAAAACACATAAAAACAACCTCGTCCGCAATGCAATCTTCAGTCTCCGAATCTCTTTACGCTGCAACTCCCGTATTAACCTAACCCTAACCCGTATAACCCTAACGTATGTATTCTAGATGGCTGATGTATACAGAAGGCTTTAACTGAAACCTTACGGCACGCCACTGAATTTACTGTGTTTCGTACTACATTGAACATACTTGAATTTATAATTTGCACTTTACGTGTTTTTTTTTTTGTTTTTTTTAAATTGCTGCAGTTCTGTGGCAAGTCTATAGCAGTTTAATTCCAGTGCACTATTTGTTTACAAAAGGAAACATACTTGAATTTACAGTACACTTATTTGCATTCAAAGATTTTTTTGTTTCGTACAAAACTGAACATACTTTGCTTTAGTGGTTAAACGCTTTATTTATGTTTAAAGAGTATATTTTACATTGTTTTGCAAGAAAAAAATAAACAACTTTAAGGTTAACGAATAATCGTTTTTAATAATCGTGATTTCAATTATTGCTAAAATAATCGTGATTATTATTTTTTTTCTATAATCGGGCAGCCCTTTTTTAACATATTCTAATGCTAGTAAATACTCACTTCATGGAGTTAATATGCAAAAAAAAAAACCTTCTTGTCTAACAAATAACAACTGATTTACACTAAAACCTGTTACTGCAGATCAGGTTTATCAAGAACAGCAAAGTTACAGCAACGGTATGAATGTCAGGGTATGAGATGGTGCGTAAGTGTCCACTGTGTTGGCTGATATGGAACTAAAACAACAAAACCCATGAATATACAAGAGAACAGCTGGAGAAGAACTGTGCACTGGAGTGACCTATGCAGCAGTTACTGTAATGTCTGATTTAGATTTCCAGTTTGTGGTCAGTTACCATTAGTCTAACATTTATCATGTGTGCAGCATATGTACTATATCCTGAATGTGATCCAAACTGGGATAAGCCTCATAAATGCCATACTGGTTTCCATGTTTAGAATAATTCCCCAATCCTTTCTCAGTATAATATAAAATCCAGTGCGGTGCCTTTGCATAGCTTCAAACTGCACTTTTTTACTAGATCTTCATTCATATTTCATCTTCCCACCGGCACCTGTAGCAACATGCCTACGGCAACGCAG
Source organism: Sphaeramia orbicularis (assembly GCF_902148855.1). NCBI lineage: Eukaryota > Metazoa > Chordata > Actinopteri > Kurtiformes > Apogonidae > Sphaeramia > Sphaeramia orbicularis. The sequence goes on along the minus strand of NC_043967.1, from coordinate 37,741,428 downwards.
TCCGTTGCATTTTTATGGAAATGCAGTGTGCTATTTTCAGCCTTTGTGCCTGCTTATGTCACCTCAGTCGCCGCTTTGGGAAAGATATAAAAAGCCTGTATGTTGTATGGAGATGATGTAATACGTGTATGTAACCGAGGTTTTTACAGTAAGATGACAAATGAAAGGAAAAACCTGATGGGACTAGTCTCTTACCCCCCGTCCATAGTCCATGAGGGGTCACTGAATGGTGTGTCTGGAAGCAAATCTGTCTCATCAGACTTTGAGTTATAAAAGCCACTGAATTTCTTGCACTGAATTTTTTTGCACTGAAATTAAGTATCTGAATTTTTTTTGGCACTGAAATTAAGTATCTGAATTTTTTCAGCGTCACATGACCAACCTAACGTAACTCGATTGGCTGGCTGGCAGTTCGACTTGAGATAGAATCATTGCTTATTCTTAGTGTCCCGGATGTGTGATCTGAATTTTAAGCATCTGAATTTTTTGCGTCTGAATGTTTTTTATTCTAAATTTATGAACATAGTAAAATTGAGAGACAAAAAATTCAGATACTTAATTTCAATGCAAAAAAAAAATTCATTTGAAAACAACAAATTCAGATACTTAATTTCAGTGCAAAAAAAAAAAAATTCAGATACTTCATTTCAGTGCAAAAAAAATTCAGATACTTAATTTCAGTGCAGAAAAAAAAACAAATTCAGATATTTAATTTCAGTGCAAAAAAAAAATTCAGATAATTTCAGTGCAAAAAAAATTCAGATACTTAATTTCAGTGCAAAAAAATAATTAAGATACTTAATTTCAGTGCAAAAAAAAATTTAGTTGAAAAAAACAAAACAAATTCTGATACTTAATTTCAGTGCAAAAAAAAAGAAAAAAATCAGATACTTAATTTCAGTACAAAAACAAATTCAGATACTTAATTTTAGTGAAAAAAAAAAAAAATTCAGATACTTAATTTCAATGCAAAAAAAATTCAGATACTTAATTTCAGTGCAAAAAAAACCCCCAAATTCAAATACGTAATTTCAGTGCCAAAAAAATAAAAAATAAAAAAAATTAGATACTTAATTTCAGTGCAAAAAAAAAAAAAAAAAAAAAAAAAAATCAGATACTTAATTTCAGTGCAAAAAAAAAAAATCAGATACTTAATTTCAGTGCAAACAAAATTAAAAAATTCAGATACTTAATTTCAGTGCAAAAAAAATTCAGATACTTAATTTCAGTGCAAAAAAACCCCCCAAATTCAAATACGTAATTTCAGTGCCAAAAAAATAAAAAATAAAAAAAATTAGATACTTAATTTCAGTGCAAAAAAAAAAAAAAAAAAAAAAAAATCAGATACTTAATTTCAGTGCAAAAAAAAAAAATCAGATACTTAATTTCAGTGCAAACAAAATTAAAAAATTCAGATACTTAATTTCAGTGCAAAAAAAATTCAGATACTTAATTTCAGTGCAAAAAAAACCCCCCAAATTCAAATACGTAATTTCAGTGCCAAAAAAATAAAAAATAAAAAAAATTAGATACTTAATTTCAGTGCAAAAAAAAAAAAATAAAAAAAAAATTAGATACTTAATTTCAGTGCAAAAAAAAAATCAGATACTTAATTTCAGTGCAAACAAAATTAAAAAATTCAGATACTTAATTTCAGTGCAAAAAAAATTCAGTGCTAGAAATTCAATGGCTTTTATAATTCAAAATCTGCTGAGACAGATTTACTTCCATAGGTGTGGATCATATGTTGTGGTTTTCACTGTCACCACATCTCAACAGCCTGGGAGATGTGGAGAACACATGTTAAGAGTGTGAAGGTTCAGGCTTTATGTGTGTTCACACTCAGACACTGGTTTGACATTTATGGATTCTGCACAGTGACTGGAAGATGTGGTGGCTACGCTGGACTGGGTTCACTTCTGGCTCCAGGCCATTTACTGCATGTCACTCCTGTCACCTCTTTCCCCACTATTCCTGTCTCTCTCCACCTCCAGTCAAAACATAAAAAGCAGAAAAAACACTAATGTTCCTACAGTTCCTACATCAAACGCAGGTTTACTAGCGACTCCCAGAAATATTACAAAGAAAATGGGGGACGCAGCCTTTACTAACTATGCACCAAAGTTATGGAATACAATTCCAAAAGACATTAGAGAAGCCAGTTCACTGAATATATTTAAAACCAAATTAAAAACATTTTTATTCTCATTAGCCTTTGAAAGGAGATAAAAATGGGGTCACAATTCAGGAACCAGGAATGTGCGGTTTTTCATTTTTATTTTATTTTATTGTATTTCTGTTTTTATTTTTTATTTTACTGTTTTTCAAATTTCATCTTATTTCTTGCACTTCAAAAATTCTATGCATAATCAAATATTTTAATGTGCGCTGTTTTTATATTTATTTTTATTTTATTGTATTTCTAATCAAATCTAAATGTATTTTAATATTGTATTTTTTTTCAATCAATGTGAAGCACTTTGGGCTACAATTTCTGTATGAAAGGTGCTATACAAATAAAGTTTATTATTATTATTATTATTATTATTATTATTATTATTATTATTATTATTATTATTATTACAGTTTGGTAGATTACAAATATCAAGCCTTGTCGGTGTCGTTTGTTGAATCTACACTCCCTCATCAGGTGTAAATGCACGATCTGAAACTGCATTAACCCTTTAACCTACAGGTGTCAAACATTGGGCTCGTGGGCTAAAACCGGCCCTCCAAAGGTTCCAGTCCGGCCCACTGCATGATTTCACAAAGTGCAAAAATTATACTAAAGATATTAACAGTCAAAGGTGTTGAACTCATATTAGTTCAGGGGCCACATTCAGCCAAATGTAAAGTAAAATAATAATATAATAACCCTTTAATACTAAAATGTGAACAACCTGAAAATGAAGTGCCATTTCAACAATATTTTGGCTTTTACTAAATGTTTTGTGCATTTGTAGGTCTAATCTGTAACTTAAGATGACACACGATAGCCTATTGTAGAAATTATTGTTATTTTAGTTCCAAATTCCAAACTTCCAAATGTTAATAATATTCTGTATTCTGTTACCAAATGTTTGTGTAACATTGTGTGTAATGCTTATGTACAAATGGTAAATCGACGCATAATATTAAAATTGCTCTTATTTTTCTGAGGGAATTTTAATTTTTTTCTGGTTATTCGCATCTTTTTTGTGAAAGGATAGTTTGTGGATGTAAATATTTTCAGAATTTAATATACTTTATCGCACTAAATCAAAGAGAAAAACTTGGAGTTGTCATTATGTCTAGATTATTATGCTATTATTTTAATCGTTTGGCCCGCTTGAGATTGAAATGGGCTGAAAGTGGCGCCTGAGCTAAAATCAGTTTGACCTACTTTAACCCCTCAGACATGATTCCAGGTGTCATAAAAGCTGCTGTGAGTGTGTGTTTGGGTTCATTTTCATCAGTGGTTTTGTTTTACTGTGTGTTTTAGGGTCAAAACAGGTGGAATAACAGAAAAAGACAAAGACAGGAATTGAAGTTTGATTGTTTTTTACTAAATAAGGCACTCAGAATGTACATCAGTAAGAGATTTAGGATGCTGAACATGAACTGTGAACTGGAACACACTGAACAACAACAAGTATTTGAATTTTGGCCCAGTGGTTTTTGTTTTGGGGTTGCTAGCTGCTTTATGGCACCTGGTTGAACTCCAAAAAAGGAGTTGTACGTCAAAACTGGGTAAAAACACAGTAAAACTAGAAGTCGAGAGCCGAAAAGTGCGCCCAACAGTACCCCCCCGATCACCACCAAAATTTAATCATTTGTTCCTTGTGTCAGTATCAACATTTCCTGAAATTTTCATCCAAATCTGTCCATAACTTTTTGAGTTATCTTGCACACGGACAGACAAAATGACAGACAAACCAATGCCAGCAAAAACATAACCTCCTTGGTGTAGGTAAAAAAAATAAATAAATAAAAGAAGATATCAACAACACTGTAAAAGCACAAAACAAGGAAAAAGGTGTAAAAAAAAAAAAGGCCCAAAACGTCTGTTTTTATTTTCCCTTTATTCAACCAGCAAGTCCCATTGAGATTAGAAGTGTCTTTTGCAAAGGAGATCTGGCCAAAGTAGCAGCCTTGTATATAATATATATATTGTGTTTGTATAAAATATACCTACTAGAAAAGCACTTGGAGAGCGCAGACTTCCACCAAGGCAGATCAGTGACCCTCCCCCCGATCACCACCAAAATTTATCATTTGTTCCTTGTGCCAGTATCAACATTTCCTGAAATTTTCATCCAAATCCGTCCGTAACTTTTTGAGTTATCTTGCACAGATAGACAGACAGACAGACAGACAGACAGACAGACAGACAGACAGACAGACAGATGCCGGCAAAAACAGAACCTCCTTGGCAGAGGTAGAAATATGTATTGTACACAGTGGTCCCTCAATTATCGCGGGAGTTACGTTGTAAAAATAACCTGCAATAGGCAAAATCTGCGAAGTAGTCAGCTTTATTTTTTACAATTATTATATATGTTTTAAGGCTGTAAAACCCCTCACCACACACTTTATACACTTTTCTCAGACAGGCATTAACATTTTCTCCCATTTCTCTCTTGTTTAAACGCTCTCAAAGTTCAAACCTTCACAGATTTTTAAAAAATAAGTACAGTATTATAGAAGGAACTGAAGATCAAAACCTGTTTTCAGGCCCAAACATTTGTTTGAGAAATAAAAATATAAACGTTCTCCTGTAAATAAATATGATAGCTTTTAGAAATAACAAATTTAATTTTAATGATCAACCTATGATGTTGGACACATAAGAAATTAATAGTGACTCAGGCATATTTCACAGTTCCTCTGACCGTGCCTCTTTGTCGTGGCGCCGCTCTGCTGTAGTGTCTTTTTTTTTTTTTTTTTTTGCTGCTGTCGTCCTTAAGTTATTTTCCTCCTTCTTTATGTAACGAACTGAAGATTCATTTATTCTGTAATGGCGCCCTACAGCTGCGTAACTTCTCCCTTCCTTCAGCATGTCCAGAAGTCCAACTTTTTGTTCGATGGTTTGCATCTTCCTCTGTCTTTTGGGTGCGACCGCAGGTGCGTTTGTCGGTGCAGAACGTTTCATTGACATTGTGGGTTTTTTCGGGGAGAAAACTCGCAAACATACAGCACTTCAGAGTCACACTGCTAGCGATTGAACATTTATGTAAATTTGGAAGAAGAACGCATTCTGTACTGTACAGGAGACACGGCATGGAGGAGATGGATTGATAATGGCCTACAGTCGCTTAGCCAATCAGGACGCAGAACACAATGCGCAGGTTCTCCTTTAGCCAATCAGGACACAGAACACGATACACGTTCATACGCTGTAAAAAAAAAAAAAAAAAGCATGCAAAATTGCACAAAAAAAAAATCCGCGAAACAGCGAATGGTGAACCGCGTTATAGTGAGGGACAACTGTACTTCTAAAAATATTTAATGTGTCGATCTCACTCACTGCTCTGTTTTGCCTCCCGTTACACAGGCGGCAGGGGGTGCACTGAGCATGCTCAGAAGTCTATGGAAAGCACAAGGTCTAGTTTATTTATCAGCACGTTTTGAAATTTTTCCTATTGAGCAAACGGTTGCATTTTTATGAATATTTCAAATAAATCATACATTCAGAACGCTCACCACAGACACGTTAGGGGTTAAAGGGTTAATTTGCAAAGCTCTCAGTTGATCGCTTCAGTTCTTATTGAAATAAACCAAACTGACTGCATCTGTGTTCATAAATCAATGTATTAGTAGATCCCCCCCACTGGCAGAAGTACCCACTTCCATCTGCGCCTTTTCTAGATTGGAGCCTTATACTAATCTGCTGCTAAGGCAGTGTTTCTCAAAAAGTGGGGCGGGCCCCCCCGGGGGGGCATGAAGGCTTGCCAGGGGGGACATGGGATCATTCCTAGGTGTTTATTTTTTCTTCAGGTTGGAACATGTATCAGGTGGAACTAATGTTTTAGCGTTGGAGCACCCTGGACTCATTTTAGGGACGTACAACAAACCAATCTACTGCCATGGTGATCTGTGTGGTGGAAAATTTACTTCTATACTGCCTGGTACATCTTTTTTATTGCTGAGTCATTATTCATGTCATATGTCTCTATGTGTGATATTTACAACTGTGTAACATCCTGACCCAAGAAGGGAGTTCTTGCCTTGATTGAGAATCCAAACACCTACATGTCTGAATGTGTAGATAGAGGATGGCGCCTGCACTCCAGATAGGATCCAAGCAAGGTTAGGGTGAAGAGGTCATCAGGACCTCTTCACGGAGCAAAGAAGGAGTAGTATGGAGTGGTACGATGTACGTAAGGGATGACCTCATGGTTTGAGGGGGTTGGATTTGGTTTTATATAATCTTTAGTTTTTCTCCTGTTTAATCAGACTTCACTTACAGAGCTTCTCTTTGAATGACTTCTCAAATAAATGATCATTTATTTTAACTCTAACTTTCTCTCCTCTTCTTTGAGTGAGTGGTGAGTTGAACATTTCTACAACATCTGTCACTGGACTAGACCAAGAGTTTAGGTTTGAATGGAGAAGGACTGGACTGGAAAAGAAAAATGTGCAATGTTTCTGTTTTTGCACAGTTTATACAGTTTGCACTTTAATGTTCTGAGATGTGCAATGGAAACAGGCTCACTGCAGCCACTGATATTGTTAAAATGTTCATCTTTGTTACCAAAATGTGTTTGTTGTTAAAAAAAAAAAAAAGTACCTTATTGTCATAGTTGTAAGATAATTACACATTTCCTATTTTTATTTTGAAAAATAATGTCTCAGGGAGCAGTCTTGTTGAGTTCATTTATATTGTTCAATCAAAAATCTACAGGGTGGGGAAGCAAATTTACAATATTTTGAGGCAGGGATTGAAAGACAGTGTATGACCAATTAGTTTATTGAAAGTCATGAGAATTTATTTGCCACAAGAAAATTGACATAATAGAAAATGTTTTTATTCTATGTGTCCTCCTTCTTTCTCAATAACTGCCTTCACACGCTTCCTGAAACTTGCGCAAGTGTTCCTCAAATATTGGGGTGACAACTTCTCCCTTTCTTCTTGAATAGTATCTTCCAGACTTTCTCGTAATAGTTTTGCTCATAGTCATTCTCTTCTTTCCATTATAAACAGTCTTTATGGACACTCCAACTATTTTTGAAATCTCCTTTGGTGTGACGAGTGCATTCAGCAAATCACACACTCTTTGACGTTTGCTTTCCTGATTACTCATATGGGCAAAAGTTTCTGAAAAGGTATGGATAATAGTGTTAGGTATGATTATGACATCAATATATGTTTGGTTTCAAAACAATTGACGTAGTGCCTGCTGAGAAAAAAAACAACTAAATGTTCATTGTAAATTTTGCTTCCCCACCCTGTATGTTATTTTTAATTTGCACAAATTGTTCAAGGAAAAGCAAAAAGTGTTCCAACGATATTGATGTTTCTTTCAATAAAAGTAATAATTGCACCACAGGTACAATGTTGTTGGGGTTGAGGGGGGGCTTGGAGATTTTTCGTGCTCCAAAGGGGGGGCCCGACAGAAAAAGATAGAGAACCACTGTGCTAAGGTAAATACAGACCAAAGTGAGGGGGATTTGTTTTTGGAGAATGGTGTTCATCCCTCTGGAGAGATCCCAGTCTGTTCTAGTGTTGGACAAACACACTCTTTAATTTGACATGCATCTGTATGACATCTGTATGTAGACACACACTGAGATAAATAATAAAAAAAAAAAAAGCCTAGTTGTGGAGCTCATGTCCAGCCTCAGCAGTGTTTACCCCTGTGGCTCAGCTTGTTCATTTCACTCCTTCGCTTTTTGCCTCCTCTCTGTGTGTCAAGCCTCCTTGATCTGTCCTGCCCTGCTCAGCCTCCCTGTGCACCCATTCAGAAAACTCATCTCAAATCCATGCCCTGGGATCCAGCCCAAGAATAGAATTAATAGAATAAACATGTTTATTTGAGCCGGTGGAATAGGATTACATCTCAGTCAAGTTAATCAGGAGTTGTTCCGTGAAGGTGCATCTTCCCAGCCCTACTCAGCAGGAATGGGATTAAGATGACAGAAGATGTAGCAAATGTCAAAGGAAAGCTGTGTTGCATAATCCTCCCTCGGGTAGACCTACGTACAGCCATCTTTGATGTTCCGCCGGAAAGTGCTGCTGCCAGGAAGTTTCAGAGCTATAAGCGGAAAATAAAAATAGAAACTAAAGGGAAAAGGGTACTACTGGGCACATACGCTAGCCATGTCAGCACAAACAAATGGGACTTTTATTCTCCTCAAGCCTCTATAAATAACTTAATAATATGATGCAGTGTAGAGGTAAGCATTTCCTACAGGATTATATGAAGTGCAAATACCTGGATGGATCTGTCTAACACCTGTCAGGGCTTTACTCTGTACACTCCTAGCACTTCAGGTGGATCAGTGTCTGATCTGAAGGCTTTAGTCCGTCCAGGTTGGCACGCAGCGTCAGACTGTCAGCCAAGGAGGTAGAAACCATCTGATAGATACAGTAAATGGGATGTGTGATATGATGATAAAAATATTGTGCCGTATTGTTTATTTATTGTTTATGTGTGGAAGGCACTTAATGTTCTCTCCACACAGCATCAAATATTAACAGTCATCAGGGATAGTGAATGTGATCCAGAATTAAGTCATTCTCAACTGGAAAAGAATGGGGAAAGTACTGTTCACTATTTAAGAGATGCTTTCACCTAACAGGCTTTTTGGCAATACACTTTCTGCAACATGAGCAATTTGTGTGTGTGTGTGTGTGTGTGTGTGTTGCTGTATTGTTTATTGAATAGCAGCAACTTCTATCACACGGTAGAATCCAGTTAAATAGTATGGACGGCATTGTTTACAAATTTCATTTTTACTTTGCTTATTTAAAATGTGCATGTCAGAAAGAGAGAAATAAAGAAATATGTTTGAATATGAAAATTTGTTTCTCAAATATGTATTATAATTAAAAATGCAGTAAGAATTAGGCCCCGTTTGGTCATCTTAAAGCTGTGGGAGACTTTTTTCACCAATTTTTCATCAAATCTGTCAAACCGCAGTCATAGCCTAAAGGCAGCCATACACTGTGCGATTATTTCGATCGTTGCACGCAGCTCCATCTCAAACTGTGCGAATCAGTCGTACAGTCAGACTCACGATTCCTGTTCTCACACTGCACGGACCGACGCTCGTATGCGACCTGACTGCTCACACTGTAGGACCATACACCACAGGACGCACGACACATTTGAGTGTTGTATCCGGAAATACAACGTTAAAATACCAAGGAATCCGTAAAAGTGCATAGACGATTGTATATTGGCGTGAGTCACGAAATGGTAGTGCTAAACAAAAACCAACGAGCTGCTTTGGTAATATGTGCCATTATCTGTGAGGAATCAAAAAAGAAGAAAAGACAACGATGTGTTTGGTGCAGGCATTGGTTGTCCAGACGTGGACAGTATAGGCTGTCATCCTACAGCAGGAACTAGAGGTAAGCTGCAAAAGCTAAACTGCACTAGGACAACAGCCAGCTACTGTTAGCTTGTACGCTACTGTACGTGTCTGTGTTCGCGCATGCACAGTGTGAGAATTTGAGGCCCATCGGTTCGTGGCACTGCTTTGACAGTACGATACACTCACGAGGAGCGAGCAGGATTTCAAACAGCTCCGTTTTCCTTGCGAACACACGATTGCTGGTCGTGAGGTGGTCGTGAGGTGCTAATCGCTTCTCTTTACCCCATGTACACTGCACGAAGCACGACACACGATTAGAGGCACATCGGGCCCGATCCCAGAAAGAGTCGCACGAGTGAGAAATCGTCTCTAAACTCGCACAGTGTAAGGCCGCCTTAAGTATCATGAATCTGTTAGTCTTTCTGTGATTCCTCACCTGAATCTGAACAATTTCAAAATGCCATCCACCATAAACAAACCATTTGTTTACAAACAGAGCCAGTAGGTGACTTGGGCATCTTCGGTGTTTTGTCACGACGTGCATTGTGGGAAGCCTGGCAGTAGTAGCTGCAACAAACAAGATGTGGAAACGGCTGGAGCTCCGCTTCCCTTTAGCTGTTTCCGTGTTTCAGCCGTTTCCACATTTCAGCCGTTTCCGCGTCGTGCTTGTTGCAGCCATATGACATCATATGGTTGCACTGCTGCTGCCAGGCAGCTGCGTGAATCTCCGCTTCCCAAAATGCATGTTGCAACAAAACTCTGAAGATGCCTTAGTTCCCTCCCGGCTCTGTTGAATTCCCATGTCATTTGCACTTTTCCAATTCTATTTGCACTACTGTCAAAATATTTGCACTACTAAATTCTATGTATCTTTTTTACAGATATTCCTAGTAATACCTCTATCTTTTATTTTTCCAAATGTAAGTAAGTGTGCCTTCTACTGTCTTTTGTCATGCCTTGTAATTTCTTGCTTTCTTTCTTCTTTCCATCCTGCTTATGTTACGCCAATACATACATTAAGAATGTCACATGTCACTTTTGAAATCAACAGTTTTCTAATAATAAGCATTTTTATAAAGAAATAACAATTCTATATTTTTATTTCCTCTTTAGTATGATGATAAACTATACAATAAATAATTCTGATCCTAGTTTTTGCACAGGGATCATTAGTGTAAACGGTGACTTGGCTGCCGAGCATCAGTATGATGGGATCTGTAACAACCATGTCACATCCGTCCACTGCCACATTTTGTGTTTTTGTGTCAGCTGTTATTGTTTTAGATCCACCATACTAACATTTATGAATAAGAGGAGAACTAGCAATAGTAAGTATATAAGTTTATTACTAATAAAGTACTGGTACTGACCAGAGCATCATGGGTAATGTCACGTCCGTCCACCAGCAAAAGTTTTCACATACACGTGCTATTCCAAATCTAATATTTCTGAAAATAGAGCTTCCGCTGTTAAATAATATCAGTAGTCTGTGCACAAATGGATTAGCATTATTTCAACACAGTTCTATGCATTTCTTACAACTTTCTTTTTTTTTTTTTTGACAAAAATGGCCACTCATTTGACCCCCTAAGTAAATTTTAGCCGATTTCCATATTTATGCCTCAGCTGCATTAAAAGTGTGCACCTGGAGCTCTGAGAGGCATCTTCTCACTTCTGTCTGAATTGTAAACCATATGCCGCTTTCGCACTTGACACACTCACATTCAGCGATAAAAGAGAGAAAAGATTTTTCCATTTTCCACATTTAGATCTAATGAATATGCATCAAGGTGAGAGAAAACGGTGATAGGATCAGTAGCATTGTGTTGTCTTTGTTTTATGCAAATTCACCGCAGCGTCTAACCGCTATTTTTTTTAAACTTTTTTAATATACTGGCTGACAGCAGAAGACCTTGTCTGCAAAACCACACGGGGCAACAAAACAAAATATACTGTGGAGCAGTTTTATTGACCTTCTAGAAATATCAGGCAAATTAAACCCAGGGGAAGAAACAAATATTGTTAAATGTTCCAGTCATTCATAGGCGGATTCATCATTGTTAGGCGCTTTCAGCCTTTTATTCGCTTCCCCTCTCTCTGTCTGTCGTAAATGACAACCTTTGTGCCTTTTGTGAACACTCCTGCATCATCCTGCACCCTGTTGTGTTGAGTGCTCAGACTTGGCAGAGCGTCAGCATCGGTCCCTGATGACCATGAAGCTCACCGGGTACCGCTCTGCTGATTGATTGAAGCTACTGAACTGAGACGGTGTGTGTGCGTCACTGATATTACAGTAGGCACAGATGGAAAGAGTCAGTGTCAGGTGAAGTCTGACTTCACCTGCACTTCAGACATGTTCCACCACTTTTCAGGTGAAATGGATATCTGTCGGAGCGGAGCTTTTAGTTTGGGAGGGTTAAGGTTTATTTCTGCGGGAGGATATGTTTGTATGATGTACAGGAGGATATGCATTATATTTGTAAGCAGGGTTATGCAAGTTACTTCCAAACTGTAATCCATTACAGATTACTTGTTACTGTTATTTAACCCTCCGGTATCCAGGTGCGCCTTTTACGCACACTTTGCACTTCTTGTTAAAAAACTTCATATTATTTTTCACAATTTAAATAAGGTTAGAATTCAAAAGTTGTTCATTTTTTCATGATCTTTAAAATTCTGGCCACCAACTAAAATGTGCACATTGTAAACAAAAGAAAATTACCAAACTAGCATCTGTCTGCCAAGTGTGCCTAAAACGCACTATTTCTTCCATTTGATATGTATGATTAGGGCTGACCTTGATTTACAAAAAAAAAATCAAATTAGAGCAGAAAAATAAATCAATATATAATATTTAATAGTTTGATTTATAGGTGTGCATTTTACGCACACTTGGTGACAGATACTAGTATTTTTGTACATTTGACCTAGTGCCAAAAATAATAATGTAAATTAACCAATGTTGGAGTTAATCATCAACATATGCCAGGATGAAAAAATCAAATAATATGTGATCCACTTTTTATGTAGGATATTGAAAAAAAATAATTTTTTTTTGTTTTTTGCATCAAAAAAATGGTTTGTTTACATTACAAACAAGTCATTTAAAGGGTTAAAAAATGTGACAATTATTGAGTATTTGGTATTTTTATTTACGGCTCAAGTTGATGAAATAGAAAAAAATGTAAAAGAATTAAAAACAAACTGTATGAAATTTTTTTTTGACATTATTCCACAAGTGTGCCAAAAAGGCACACTTGGTGTTTAGTAAGGGCCTTGGTGGACGGGATACCGGAGGGTTAAAAGTACTTCCTTACCTTACAACACAGGTGTCAAACATGCGGCCCGGGGGCCAAATCTGGCCCACCAAACGGTCCAATCCGGCCCGTGGGATGAATTTGTGAAATGCAAAAATTACACTGAAGAAATTAACAATCAATGGTACTTCTCTTTTTTCTTTTGTTCAGACAAGGTATAGCTTTTTTTAGATGTTACCTGCTTGACAGTTTCGACTGTGACTCCAGTCTTCCTCATAACCGTCATCCAGTGTGCTGCTGACGTGTCATTTATCAGCTGGTCGGCTTGATGGACCAATCAGAGCCCGTCGAGGATTCCCTCCTCCAGAGACCATCCAAGGCGGAGGAGGTGCAGTCGGCTCAACGGGCTCTGATTGGTCCGTCGAGCCGACCAGCTGATAAATGACACATCAGCAGCGCATCGGAGGACGTTTATGAGGAAGACTGGAGTCACAGTCGAAACTGTCAAGCAGGTAACATCTAAAAAAAGCTATACCTTCTCTGAACAAAAGAAAAAAGAATTATAATGACATAAACAGAAGACAAAATGAACGTCTTTAGCCTTTACAATCAATGGTGTCAGTCATTTCAATTCAGGTTCCACATGCACATGCACATGCACACAGACCAATTAATTCTCAAGTGGATCAGAGCAGTAAAATATTATCATAATATCCTATAAATAATGACAACTGCAAATTTTCTCTTTGTTTTGGTGTAAAAAAGTAAAATTACATGAAAAGGTTTACATTAACAAACTATACTTTTGCAAAAAATTTGAATAACCGGAACAAATACGAACAACCTGAAATGTCTTAAGAGAAGTAAATGCAATTTTACCAACATTCTGTTATTAAATGTTTTGTGTATTTGTAGATCCACCATGATCTGTACATTATAATGTACATGTGTAAATGATAAACAGAGGCATAATATTTTTGAAATTGCACTTATTTTTCCTAAGACATTTCAAGTTGTTCCTATAATTCAGATTTTTATGGAAACCTTGTAGATGTAAACATTATCATAATTTAATTAAACTTTTTTCACTGTTACTATTTTACTGGTTCAACCCACTTGAGAGCATATTGGGCTGAATGCGGCTCCTGAACTAAACTGAGTTTGACACCCCTGCCTTACAATATTACTGTCTTAGAACTGTAATGCATTACATCACTCCTGTATTACTTTTGAGTTAGATACAGACTCTAGTCATAAATGGCACATGTGTAGTAGACCCCCCCCCCCTCCCCCCATTTGGAGCCACATACATACACATACACACTATCTGTTTTCAAACTTTTTACAGTGGAGTACCCCCCTGAAATAAACTTTTTTAGCCAAGTACCCCCAACTCTCACTACAGCATTTTTTTTTTATTTTTAAATGAGGCAAAATTTGTTCCTGTGCCAAATATATCTGTTTATATTTTCAAAACTTTGGAAACAAACAACATATATTTAACTGTAATATATTAAAAAAAAAAAAAAAAAAAAAAAAAGTAAATTTTGTGTGCAAAATATATACTGAAACGTGTCCTCTTTCACTGATAAGAAACATCAGTAAATTTCTCATTAATTAATAAATCAGCCTTTCATCAACAATAAATAATTACATAGCTACTCAAATAAACTCATTTTAAATAATATAAAAGAAAAATGTTCTTAAAATTTTACCAAAGCATAAACAAGATGATTAACAATAAAACTATTATATGAATGTATTTATTGTGTTTAGGGAGGTAACGATATGAACATTTCATATCATGGTAACTGTGACCAAAATTATCACGGTTATCATTATTATCGCGGTATTGTTGAAATTGTGTTCAAAATGTTAAAAAAGTAGTTATACACACACTGAAATAATTTAACCAAGCTGTATTTTGGAAAAAAAAACAAACAAATAAAATAATAGGCAAAATATACCTTCTGTTACAGAAACATTCAAATATTAACCCTTAGTGGTCTGAGCCTATTTTGGCGTTTTTCAGTCCTTTTGATTTTGCCTTTATATACTATATAAACAAATGTTTACTATACCCATGTTTAGAATCTTTTTTTTCAGCACAACTTCATCTATATCATCTGCCTATTATTTTTTTCACTTTAATCTACTATATCAACATAAAAGGCCAGAAAACACAAAAAAGTATAAAATCCGATTTGAAAAATGTACATAATTTATTGCATAAATAACACACAGATGCTTAACGAACATTTTCAAAGACTTTAAAAGTGAATATTGGTTCCAAATATTAGGTATAGAAAATCAAATTTGTAATAAATTCAAACTATACTCAAATATTTGACATAAAAGCAGATCTTTGCATAGGCCAAAAGTGCGGTAATCAAACACGGTTATCATGATAATTAGAATTTAAACAATAATACTAACCGTCTGTAATTTTACTGCGGTTTATCATTATACCGGTAATTATTACATCCCTAATTGTGATTAATATTTCATCATTAATTCTCAGTATTTATTTTGTATTCGGTACATGATGACTTATTTAATGTATATTTCCCAAAAAGTTTCAAGTACTCCCCGGGCTTCTTCCAAGTACCTCTGGGGGTATGCATACTGCACTTTGGGAACCCCTGCTGTAATGCATTACTTTTGTAATGCATTACTCCCAACAGTGTTTGTAAGGAAAAGGAATGAAATATAAAAAAATGTCTTATCCTCATCAGATCTGAAATATCAAGAGTCTAATGTAATCCCTTGAAGTGTCATGTATTTTACCACATTTCATCTTTTAATAGTGAATTGAATTTATATCTGGGTTCTTCTATGAAACTGGTCCTAAAAACAGGACATGGGGCTAAAAATTCAAACCAGATGTAGACTAATGTTAGGAAGCAAGTTTGGAAGCACATTGGGTTTCTTTGAAAAATAAATACTGAGATAAAAGAGAAACTATTTTTCGGATAAAAACACATTTTTATATTATTTTACATTATATCTAATACAAAAATCTGCATGTAACATGGTCAAAAGGACACGAAAATTACGCTGTACTATTTTTTTTAATATCTGTATTCTCTCAGGGGTACATTTTGGGAATTGAACTAATTATGCAAGGCAGACTGTTTCACAAAAATGACAGTTGCTGCAAAATCATTCCCAATTTATATGTGTTTAAATGGGCAGGTTCCGCATGTAACACAAGTGGACACGATGGGTTACATGTAAAACCTGGAACGAGACTGAGATTCATGAAAAATATTTCCCAAAAAGTTTCAAGTACCCCCTGGGCTTCTTCCAAGTACCTCTGGGGGTATGCGTACCCCACTTTGGGAACCCCTACTGTAATGCATTACTTTTGTAATGCATTACTCCCAACACTGTTTGTAAGGAAAGGAATGAAATATAAAAGACATGTTATCCCCAGCAGATCTGAAATATCAAGAGTCTAATCTAATCCCTTGAAGTGTCATGTATTTTACCACATTTCATCTTTTAATAGTGAATTAAATTTATATCTGGGTACTTCTATGAAACTGGTCCTAAAAACAGGACATGGGGCTAAAAATTCAAACCAGATGTAGACTAATGTTAGGAAGCAAGTTTGGAAGCACATTGGGTTTATTTTAAAAATAATCATTTACTGACATAAAAGAGAAACTATTTTTCAGATAAAATACATTTTTATATTATTTTACATTATATCTAATGCAAAAATCTGCATGTAACATGGTCAAAAGGACACTAAAATTACACTGTAATATTTTTTTTTAATATCTCTGTATTCTCTCAGGGGTACATTTTGGGAATTGAACTAATTATGCAAGGCAGACTGTTTCACAAAAATGACAGTAGCTGCAAAATCATTCCCAATTTATATGTGTTTAAATGGGCAGGTTCCGCATGTAACGCAAGTGGACACGATGGGTTACATGTAAAACCTGGAACGAGACTGAGATTCATGAAAAATATTTCCCAAAAAGTTTCAAGTACCCCCTGGGCTTCTTCCAAGTACCTCTGGGGGTATGCGTACCCCACTTTGGGAACCCCTACTGTAATGCATTACTTTTGTAATGCATTACTCCCAACACTGTTTGTAAGGAAAGGAATGAAATATAAAAGACATGTTATCCCCAGCAGATCTGAAATATCAAGAGTCTAATCTAATCCCTTGAAGTGTCATGTATTTTACCACATTTCATCTTTTAATAGTGAATTAAATTTAGATCTGGGTACTTCTATGAAACTGGTCCTAAAAACAGGACATGGGGCTAAAAATTCAAACCAGATGTAGACTAATGTTAGGAAGCAAGTTTGGAAGCACATTGGGTTTCTTTGAAAAATAAATACTGAGATAAAAGAGAAACTATTTTTCAGATAAAACACATTTTTATATTATTTTACATTATATCTAATACAAAAATCTGCATGTAACATGGTCAAAAGGACACTAAAATTACACTGTAATATTTTTTTTTAATATCACTGTATTCTCTCAGGGGTACATTTTGGGAATTGAACTAATTATGCAAGACAGACTGTTTCACAAAAATGACAGTTGCTGCAAAATCATTCCCAATTTATATGTGTTTAAATGGGCAGGTTCCGCATGTAACACAAGTGGACACGATGGGTTACATGTAAAACCTGGAACGAGACTGAGATTCATGAAAAATATTT
>NC_043967.1:36640396-36716363 GCF_902148855.1 Sphaeramia orbicularis | reverse complement strand
CCCTCCAAACCAATAATGGAATAATTATAATTGATACAAGTTCATTTAAAAGTTTAAAATTTGAAAGTTTAGGGAACATAAAAACACATGATTGCAAGAACCTGGTATAACATAAACGATCAGCTGATGCAGTACGTGAAGACAGTGTTATTTTGACCGACCGAGAACCTGTTTATCACAGTACAGATGTCAGCTTTATACAAAAATGAGCTTTATACTTTATTCAGTGAGTGATACAGTCTGAGGATACATAGTATTCATTCACTAGTGGTTTTGGTAACCCTAAGTGGGTCCTGGTATGATTCCCCCCTGCTGTTGAGAATTTGGAACAACAATACTACATGTAACCCCATTAACCTTTCATAAAAAGTATTCTTGGCTTATTTTTGCAGATCAGAAACATGGTTCCCACCCATTTTCCATCTGTAAATGCCAAACTTTTCCAGACTCAAATTCTTTCACTTCCGATGTCATTTTTCAGATTATATTTGACACTTTATTAAAAATAGATATTTATCATGTAAATACATTAATTTGCCATATGTGTTATGTCGTGGCCGTGTATTGAGATGATTATAGCTGCGGTACTGGCTCATACGATTCAACCACCAAACCCTGCTGACTTCAGAGCTCAATGGCAGCTCGTGTAGGAGTGTGCATTCTTTTTGCCTTACTTTTAACAACATCGAGTTCATTCTGGTCCACTTTCCCTTACACAAAGGAAAACATTTTGTCTGCTCCAAACACCATGAGAAAACACTTTGTATTAAGCAATTTATATTTGGAAATTTGGAATTTTAGAAAACTGAGCAGGGGTAATGGTCTGGAAACAAATACCTCTGTCATACTTTCTTTTCTTTTCATTACTTAGATAGACCAGAAATTACCTAAAATCAATCCATATTTCTCAAACAGTATAGGAGCTCCTTAATAATCTTCAGCAGGAACAAATACACTCGACACTGAAACCGAGCACCAGTTTGTCTTTTCGTGGAATTTGTCGGTAATATGAAAAACTGAAAATAACTCCAGCTTTTTTGCAAGAACAGTACGTTCACAGACAGGATTAATAAAGTATGAAAGCCACACTTCACTTCAGATATTCTTCTCAAACACAAAAGACCAGGGGTGTTAAACTCATTTTAGTTCAGGGGCCACATTCAGCCTGATTTGATCTCCAGTGGGCAGGACCAGTACAATAATAACATAATAAGCTATAAACAATGACAACTACAAATTTTGTCTTTGTTTTAGTGCAAAACTCCATTAAATTATGAAAATACTTACTTTTATAAACTATCCAAATAAACAAAGATGTGAATAACCTGAAAAAACTGAAATTTCTTAAGAAAAATAAGTGCAGCTTTAAAAATGTTATTCCTCATTTTATCATTTCTACATGTGCATTATGGATCGGATCTACAAAGACACTAAAAACTGAGGAACAAGCAGAAAATAGTTAATATTGTGCTTAATTTTCTTTAGACATTTCAGGTTCTTCATATTTGTTCAGGTTATTCAGATTTAATTGTTACAGGATAGGTTGTAAATGTAAATATTTCATAATTTGTTATTTTTTTTGCACTAAAACAAAGACAAAAATTTGAAGTTGTTAATTCAAGATTTTTTACTAGTTTTTTTTTTTTTTGCTTAATTCAATTTTTTTTTTTTTTTTACTTAAGTGAAGATTTTTTTTGCTTAATTCAAGATTTTTTGCTAAATTGAGGTTTTTTGGCTTAATTCAAGATTTTTTTTACTTAATTGAAGATTTTTTGCTGAATAAGATTTTTTTGGCTTAATTCAAGATTTTTCTTTTTACTTAATTGAAGATTTTTTTGCTTAATTCAAGACTTCTTGCTAAATTTGATATTTTTTTTTTGCTTAATTCAATTCAAGACTGGAATTTTTGTACTTTGCAAAAACATCCCAGGGGCCGGATTGGAACCTTTGGCAGGCTGCATTTGGCCCCCGGGCCGCATGTTTGAGACCCCTGCAATAGACAATGTTTTCCCACCTGCCTGTTGACCTCTCACTAAACACAGAACACTGTTGTTGACATATTCAATCCCTGGTCTTGTTAATCGCTAAACTAACACATCTGGCCTGATTCAGAGGTCCACAGGTACATCACAGAGAGGCAAACAATTGTCAGTCACTAAGGTTTTTTGTCAGCTGATTACCTCTGAATGCGCTACCCAGATCTCTAAGTCAACATCTGCCATGGACTGAAGTACCTCATTGCCCAAGCTTCGTACATAAACAAACAAAAGCAGTCGGAGAGTGCAGACCTCCGTCAAGAGAGATCTGCCCCCCCCACCCCCCTTCATTTTGTTCATTATTTCTTCATTTTTCTTCACTTTGTTTTTATATTTTCTTTATTTTTGTTCATTATGTTCATTGTTTTCTTCATTTTTCTTCATTTTGTTTTTATATTTTCTTCATTTTTTTCATCGTTTTCTTCATTTTCTTCATTTTGTTTATATTTTCTTCATTTTCCTAAATTTTGTTCATTGTTTTCTTCATTTTTGTTCATTTTGTTTTATGTTGATTTTGTTCATTCTGTTCAATATTTTCTTCATTTTTGGTCATTTTGTTTTTATGTTTTCTTCATTTCTTCATTATTTTCTTAATTTTTCTTCATTGTGTTTTTATATTAATTTTTCTTAATTTTGTTCAATATCTATATTTCTTCATTTTGCGCATTTTGTTCATTATTTTCTTCATTTGTGTTCATTTTTTTGTATTTTCTTCATTTTTGTGCATTTTGTTCATTATTTTCTTCATTTGTGTTCATTTATTTTTATATTTTTCATTTTTGTGCATTTTGTTCATTATTTTCTTCATTTGTGTTCATTTTATTTTATATTTTCTTCATTTTGTTCATCGTTTTCTTCATTTTGTTTATATTTTCTTCATTTTCCTAAATTTTGTTCATTGTTTTCTTCATTTTTGTTCATTTTGTTTTATGTTGATTTTTGTTCATTCTGTTCAATATTTTCTTCATTTTTGGTCATTTTGTTTTTATGTTTTCTTCATTTTCTTCATTATTTTCTTAATTTTTCTTCATTGTGTTTTTATATTAATTTTTCTTAATTTTGTTCAATATCTATATTTTCTTCATTTTGCGCATTTTGTTCATTATTTTCTTCATTTGTGTTCATTTTTTTTTGTATTTTCTTCATTTTTGTGCATTTTGTTCATTATTTTCTTCATTTGTGTTCATTTATTTTTATATTTTCTTCATTTTTGTGCATTTTGTTCATTATTTTCTTCATTTGTGTTCATTTTATTTTTGTATTTCCTTCATTTTTGTGCATTTTGTTCATTATTTTCTTTATTTTTTTCATTTAATTTTTGTATTTTTGTGCATTTTGTTCATTTTTTCCTTCATTGTGTTCATTCTGATGATGTGAGTCCACTCCTTCTGATTGGACCCCCCCCCCCCCCCCCCCCCCAATCACCACCAAAATTTAATCATTTCTTCCTTGTGCCAGTATCAACACTTCCTGAAAATTTCATGAAAATTTGTCCATAACTTTTTGAGTTATTTTGCTAACAAACAAACAAACAACAAAACAAACACATGCACACTAACCAAAGCAATCACAATACTTCCTAGCGGAGGTAATAATGGCTCCTGAACTGCTGCTGCTGCTGCTGAGGAGGAGTAAGAATAAAAAAACAGGTACAGCTGCCAAATGTGCGCTGCCTTTGAACAGCAACTCAGGCAAAGCATCTACATTTGGCGGTTCAGGCAAATTTAGCAACACAGGTACATCACAGATACTTGCTCAGCTGCTTTTCATCTGATAGATAGACGGCAGAAGAGAGGGGAGGAGAGCTTCACTCAGGGGCTACTGTATCTGCACTGCAGCGAAATCTATTAAGATTAAATCCATCTCACTCTCTCTGTAACACTCCTTTAGCCATGACTAATTACCAGCCATTTTTGCAGCGCAGATACACCTTGAGCAATCGATTTCACACGGCACTCTTAATATCAACTGTTTAGCTGATTGTCCTTGAAGATATTCCAGAGTGGAACATTTGGAAGCCTTCCAGTCTTTCTCTCAGGAGGGCCCTCGCTGCTTCTGATGCTCACTTGCTCGCGCTCTCTCATCTTTGTATCCTTCGCTATCTCCCTTTCCGACTTTCACTTTGGTTCTCAAAGTGTGCCAGTGTGTTTGTGTGTGCGTGGGGTACGTCTTTTTGTACTTACGGGACCAGTTTCAGTGTTAAACCGTAGTATAATGAGGGCATGTTCTGCATTGCGAAGACTCTGACCAGCCACTACTAAGTACTTCAAAGAACGGTTTTAAGATTAGGGTTAGAATAAGGTTAAGATGGTGCTTTTAGTGGTGACGGTTAAAGTTTAAGTTATGTCAATGAGGGTCCCCGCAAGCACTGAAAGACAGAGTTATGAGTGTGTGGGTATTATATGAGATATGCCTCATTACTCTGACAAGCAAGTCTTGAAATAACTCGGTCATTTAGTCAGTATTAATGAGATGACCACAAGTCTTTGTAATTCTACTCAAACACTTCGTCCACAAAGACGAAGACACTGGTCCTTTTTAAAGAGCAGGGTGTTTTTTTTTTCTTTCTTTTTCACATGAAGCTTTAAAAATGAGCTGCGCACATAGATATATGTTTCGTCATCTTTTTCGAGGGTAAAGGGGTACTTTTGGCTTCACAGACAAAATTTGTTACTTCTGAATTGCAATTTTCCGCAGAAATCTAGCATCAGCGTTCTATAAAAACAGACATAAAATTCCATGTTTATCAAGCCCAGCTCTCCCAGTTCTTCTGTAATAAAAGGCCTTTCTAGCATATCTTACAGCTAACATTTACTTAGGGGGTCAAATGAGTGGCCATTTTTGTAAAAAAAAAAAAAAAAAAGTTGTAAGAAATGCATAGAACTGTGTTGAAATAATGCTAATACATTTGTGCACAGACTACTGATATTATTTGACAGTGGAAGCTCTATTTTCGTAAATATTGGTTTTGGAATAGCACGTGTATGTGAAAACTTTTGCTGGTGGACGGACGTGACATTACCCATGATGCTCTGGTCAGTACCAGTACTTTATTAGGAATAAACTTATAGACTCACTATTGCTAATTCTCCTCTTATTCATAAATGTTAGTATTGTGGATCTAAAACAATAACAGCTGACACAAAACACAAAATGTGTCAGTGGACGGATGTGACATGGTTGTTACAGATCCCATCATACTGATGCTCGGCAGCCATGTCACCGTTTACACTAATGATCCCTGTGCAAAAACTAGGATCAGAATTATTTATTGCATAGTTTATCATCATACTAAAGAGTAAATAACAAAATAGAATTGTTATTTCTTTATAAAAATGCTTATTATTAGAAAACTGTTGATTTAAAAAGTGACATGTGACATTCTTAATGTATTGGTGTAACATAAGCAGGATGGATCAGCACCATACTCCATATTGCAACCTGTAAAAATAAAACGTGATATGTAGGATCGAATCTTGTAAGAAAAATTGGGGAATCTAAAAGAATAGAATATTTGTTTTTCAGGTCAATTCAGTTCAAATATAACTTGGCCATTTGTGACATGAAAATATAGCATTAATTGTGATGAAATTGAACATTTTGAGCTGAAAACATAGTTCATATGACCATCAACATGTTGCAACAGAACTGAAATCCTGTCAATTTGCATAACTTGCATTTACCAACACAAAGTTCCTTTGGGGATTCACTTATATTGATTTCTTATTCACTAAGACATAAATATGACCTCTAAGCAAATTTTAGCTGCTTGATAAATGAATTAAAAAAACCTGCTTTTATCAGAGAAATTATTTTGCAACATCAGTGAGATATAACGCCATTCATCACTTTGTAATTAGTGGAACTAATCCTCCACACCTACAAGAATATGTTTATTAAAAAAATGCTGCAATGGACAAGTCAGAGGAAAGAAGCTTTAAAACATCTGCTTTCTGTCAGCATTTTAGGACTCCAACACACTGGAAAAAAATATGTCTACAAGAATCCTGTAGATGTTCCCTCATTTCTTGAACTGCCATTCATCGGCAGGGAACCACAATAATGTTTTGATGCCCTTTCAATCCACAGTAGGCAGCATCTGACACGCCCTGACACTGCATCAGCCATGGCAGGGTGGCCAGTCAACAACTCATGAAAGTATACAAGGCAGTGCTGTCTGAGCACGGGTCTCTGAAGGCCTCCTGCAGAATGCCTACCTGCTGGAAAGGCTTGGACCAGTGGAGGACAAAGTTGAAAAGCACAGTGACCCGAGATGGAACAGAAATGGAGATTTTCGCAAGGAGAGATGTATGTGTATAGACTACTTGAATCCTCGACTATAAGAGAGTGCAGCTGGGTTAGTTTTATGCTCTTGTCAGCGTGTCAGTGTGAGAAAGAGCTTGTCAAGGTAATTGAGGATGATGGCAGAGGCTGGGTTTTCCCTACCGCCGCAAGACTGAACAAAAAACTATGCTGATGTTTCTGTAGAGCTGTAAAAAGAAACATATTATATTCGACTGTTTTTATTATTCAATTATTCATTTTAAATGGGACAAGTACCAGTGCGAATATGAAGCGCATTGCATCATGGGCCGTTTATAGCATTAATGTTACAAAGCAAGAGTGAATTGTAGTCTGTTCAATGATTCTTTCTGTCTACAAATCATGTGACAACGTTCACTCCACTTATTGGGTAAATACCTCTCAGGACAAGAGCACTAAAGTAAATACGGAAAGAAGCTTCTGTGTTCTGAATTAGTGCATATTACTGTGAGAGAAACATTCACCAGCTAGTTGCCACCACCAACAAACCATTAAATTGGAACCATGTGGTGATTTTGGTCCACATACAGGGGAGTAACTTGCTAAACCCTGGGCCATTTGTCTCCAGCTGGCATCATTTCAATGTGAAAAAACAATGGATCAGCCGATAGCAGAAGCTTCATATGTATAAAACCGAACGAACGAATAAAAAACGGACAAAAAAGTTATGATCAGAAAACAGCACAATGTAACCTTCAATTTCACACTTCTTTGTGAGTTTTAGTGGTACAGAAATAATACTTGTACTGTTGGATCTGCATAGTGTTTGTTGTATCGGCCTTTTGTTTTATGAAAATATTCATGACATATCGTGGTGTTTTTTTTAGAGAGAGAGAGAGAGAGAGAGAGAGATAGATAGATAGATAGATAGATAGATAGATAGATAGATATAGATAGATAGATAGATAGATAGATAGATAGATAGATAGATAGATAGAGATAGATAGATAGATAGATAGAGATAGATAGATAGTAAAATATTTTATTAGGACACATTTTCAGTATACATATCCTCTCAGCACAGGTATAAGCATGTCCAATTTTCCAAAAAACCAACTAACAACAAACAAAAACTGGGTGAATGTGCACCCAAATTGATGCACATTCATTTAATTACAAGTGTTATTGCTATTCTATTCTGTTATGTTTTCTATAAATGTTTTATCAAAGGAAGAGAGGAAAGGCTTCCATGTAATGTAAAAGTTTTCGATTGATCCTCTGAGAGAAAATTTGATCTTTTCCATTTTCAAGAACAACATTACGTCTGTTATCCAGGCGTATTCTGCCGGAGGTTTAGGTGACTTCCAAAGAAGGAGGATACATCTACAGGCAATCAAAGAAGCAAATGCTAACCCATTTAGTTTCTGTGTGGTGAACTCCAAAGATGGCAATAAGTGGGCAAGGTGTTCTGTCAGTGTCTAGAACTGTAGACATAATCTTAAAAAAAATTATTCCAGAAACCAGAAAACCTTGAGCAGGACCAAGATATTTGCCCGTTTAAGTGACTGTTGTTCAAGTTGTGTTCTGTTTTCTGAAAATTTGTTTTGTTGGACTGAGTTCTTCTAGTTACGTGGAAGTATAGCGTGTGTATATTGCTACAAGCGTCAATCACACGTCAGTCACCCTGAACACCCGTAGGGTCAGTTATCATTTGAGTGTTTGGATAATCTACTCCAACCTGCAGACGTTTGTTTAATGTGTTTTGGTACTGGTAAAAAAAACAGTTATGTCAACAGAAAAGTTCAGATCATCCACAGAAATGCACACAAACTCTGTCAGTCAGTTAAAAATGTCAACTGTAACAAACGACGCAAACTGTTCATTCTCAGAGGAATCAGTTTGTTGCTCGTAAGCCTCGTTTTACTGATGCCACCTCAAGCAAATTTAGGAAAACCGCATTTGTTTGGCTTTTTTTCTGACTAATTGTGAATACTGCTATAATATCAACCCAAAACTGTGGGAAAACAGAGTGTTATAGTTAAATACCTGGCAACTTTCTGAAGGAGAGATCCCAGATTTCCCAATCCCACACTCCCCACCCATTAGATAATACTGTCTGGGTTTTATTCTATAGAGTTTAACAGAACATCTTTTGTATCATGTAAAAAAAAAATCATCTCATCAATCACACACTTTAAGTAACTGAAATGTTATGAAGACAGGTTGTTCTGCTGATCTTGTTTATTTTTTGTATGTTTGTGAGAGAAATAATTCACAGTAGAGGCAGTTCGGTGAAGAGACGCAGCAGCACGTCAATACTTTCAGTGGAGCCTTTTTGCTTATCTGCAGTGTGGACAAACAAAGGCCAGGGAGCAGCATTGATTCTGCAGCAGCTCGGGGCTGTTTATAAATTTTATTATAAAATTTTCAGGAGTCTAAATTTGATGTGTGAAGTCCTTCACTTAGGGTTAAGAAGTGATGCAAAAACATCTATTACTCACTTGGCATTACCTATAAAACACTGATCTTAATTGGTCCCACAAAAATTATCACAATATTCATAATCATCTTAATCTGTATCTGCAATTCATCCCTAGTTTCCACCTTTGATAGAATGACTTTATTAATACTGTGGATACTAGGACTGCACGATTAATCGGTAAGAGGTTGCAATCTCGATTCACACATGTACGCGATCTCATTTCTAAACACAGACGATTCTTAAGCTTTTTGTTTCACAGGCTGCATTACAAACACCCTGTGGCAGTCACCCCTGCCACTAATCATGTTTCACAATCATGTTTTTTCCATGAAATCGTACAAAAACACACAAATACAAATAAGTTTGAATTAGGTCTTTAATTATGTTAGGTTCTAGATTGTGAAATTTTGTGTTTTTGTGTTTTTCTTTACTTACCATAGTGCTTCCTGGTTCTGGGCAGTGGAAAAGGACCCGAGGGGAGCATCAGGCTGCCTTTTACAGTGCCTGAGTTTAACGAGGAAAACAGGCTCAGCCTGTCACACTGCACCATACCAGGTTTTTCTGAGTATTAAAGAGAGTGTGTAAATGCTATAAGTAATAAGATGACTCTTTTGATGTGAGTTTAAAACACATAAACTGTTTTGTGATTTAACTATGGAAAATAACATATGTAGTGTGATGAAATGTTTAAATTAGTGCCAATTACAAATGGTATGGTCCAGTGGGAGGGGCCTAGCCTTTAAAAGGAGGGGGTCTGACATTGCTTAGGGCAGTTAGAGAAGGGCTGTGCAGACCTGTGTTACTTTTTGTTGTTATTATTATTGTTATCTTATTTCCTTGGATGCACTTAGGGGCAATAAAGCTCTTCACCTTTTTTTTTTTAATCAAATGGACTTTGTCTTGTTGTTTTTGCTTTAGTTTTAAGACCAAATTGGACTTTTTCCAGGCAGCCTTTCGGCAACCTACCTCACTTCAGGTCGAAGTGTGACACACCCACAAACAAGGATCCGCCTCCTCCCTCAACCAATGGGAAAGCGTCTTGACAACATGTGACCTGCTGCTGTCGGCTGCAGTTGAGTGAGAAAGAGTGAATGACAGTGGAGGAAGAAAGGGGTTTGGACTTTTGAATTGAGTATTTTCAAAATGTAGCTGCTTGAACCGTTTTTCCAAGATCTCACACCCCACCTTTAACCAAGAATCAAAAGTCTCACCCTTTCCAAAATTTTTATATTAAAATAATTCCATTGTGCTGCTGGGAAGTTTCCTTGCAAACTCTGCAAACTTTCACAGATTAGCTGATGTCACTTAGCAACCGGGACTATAAGTGACCGGACTACTTGCGGAGTGATATGAAAGACGTGAATCAGAGGTAACAGAACCCATTTTCCTAGACAGCGGTGCAATAAACATTTTGTGAAAAAAACTCGTGATCTCAATTCTAAGCAAAAAAATTGTGATTCCCATTTTTGCCAGAACCATGCAGCTCTAGTGGATACCTAATATTTGTGTATAGGTTGGAATCTGGTCATTTCCAAAAACACAGATTTGAGGCGCTTTAACGTCATGACTGGACGGAGGACAGACCAGAGTGAGATTTGTTCATTAAACAGACAGTCTAGTGGCAAGCAAACCAGGCCTTGTAAACTAAAGTCACATGGACTTGTAAGCAGTTTGTTTTTTTGGACAGAATTTTGGCAACCTGTCATCTCAAGAGATTAAACATTTTGGCAGCAAGGGGAGTCAAAATAAATCCGATTCCAGTCTGTGTAACTTCGGCTAAGCATGATAGACATGTCAAAGTAACCGTCTTTTTCTGCAATTTACCTCTAATTTACAGTGGGACTATATTTAAAAGTTCTGTACAAACATATTTAAACTACATCACCTAAGTATATCCTGTTGAAATTAGCTGACTTACTTTATTTTATTGTTTTTATCTTGGGATACTGAACCCAGAGGCTTATTTTTCAGCAACGCTCTGTTTAGAATTCTATCTAGAAACCTGAGGACTGAGTTCTCTGTCCTCTGAAGCAGATGGGGATTCATGTGTAGGCTGCTGGTCAAATGTAAAATGGGCTTTTGTTGCGTTCAATAAGATTATTCTGAATGAGTGGGTAGGGATTTGGAATAGGAGACATTACATTTTACTTTTAGATCCTAAGATGTGTCCATTTGACTCATTTTTTATTACAAAAATACTCAAAAATAGCAACGGTTTGTGGCTGCTGTATATTTAAAGGAGCTTTCAATAATTCACTGCGCTGGGATTTTAAATATTCAGTAAAAGAAATCTAGTTAAAGAAAAATATTATTGTTTGGGGATTTATTTCATCCCATTGTGGATTACTCTGCCCAATTTTGGATCATACTTTAACTGTCTTTTTTCCAATGGGGACACTGCAAGCATTGCCGCAGTAAAAAGAAAACAACCCTAAACAACCCTCAGAGACAGCGGAGTCAGAAGAGAATATATCACAGTAAAACTCAGTCTCTGTCTGATGCTTTGTTGGCCGTTGAATTTATAACAGCACCATCGGTTTGGAATCTCAGTGATAAAATAATCAAACATTATGTGATGATGAATTCATGCATCTGATGATCAAATGAGACGCACATGTAGATGGTGATCATTAACTGACGCCCTTAAGATAAAATCAAAAGGGACAGATATGTTTGCTACCAGGACGGCTGACATGAAGGATTTTAACTTTGTCTTCTGCGCTCTCTCCTGGTCTGCTCTTCCATGTCTGTCGAGCTCACATTTCTCTTCATCATGCTCACTTTCTCCCCATCTTGTCCACATCAGATCAAAGAAGCTGTCCTCAGCAGCAGGGCGAAAGACAGGAAAAAGTTGAATTTTTCATTGAGATCACTTTATTAAAATTCTGCTGCACCAAAGCGCGGCCAAAAAAAAAAAAAAAAGACGCTCTAACTACTCTATCTGTGCATGTATTGTTTATACAGATACCAACCAGCTCAGGCCACTGCGCCAGACTCACTGATATGAAATCCATTCTTTATATACGATCAGCTCTTTGGAGGCTTATTTCAAATTTCTGCAACTTCAATAAGTCACTGCTTAACAGTCACGGAGACACATCAGATGCAACAACTCTGCACGACAATATTATCTGTAACACACAATTTGACTAAAGTAGGCCATCAAACAAAACAGCATCTCCAGGCTTATCAAACTAGATAATTGGCATCTCTATATTAATTCTGTTGCATTATCTCCACATTAAATCCGACTGGGGGGGGGTTCTGATCCATTAGACAGTATAGAAAAATCAAGCTAATCTTGTAATTATATTAAATATGAATAAGATGAGGTATTCATCTGCTATTTAGCCATTTAACCCGTTTCATCTGCGATTAAAAACATGACCAGCACGCTCTCTGAGCACATTAAGAACCTTAGAGCTGCTTTTTGATGAGGGGCTTTGAGATAATAGCTGGAAAGAAATGACATCGATTAAAATATACACACACACACACACAACGCTTATTCGCACAAGCAGAGAGAGACGGGGAATGTAGCAAGTGGAGCAAAATGCCTTCACTCAGGATTCCTCTGCTAATCCGCCCTGTCGCTGGCTACTCAAATCGCAGCTTTGACTCCGACGGATCTGGCTGGGAATTACAAGTGTAAGTGTCTGTGAGTGAGGAGAAGGGATTAGGGAGATGGAGGTGAGGTGAGGAGGAAGGGAGTAGAAAAAGGAAAGGAAACAGAGGAGAGGAGATGTCACTGTCTATATCACACCTCCTGCATCTGCTGTATGCAGGCTTGAACCTCCATCTCACGACATCGGCTGAGACACATCTGATGCACTCCTAAGACAGTGTGACAGAGAGCCTTGGCAGAAATGCAAGTCAAATTTAATTACTCTCAATGGTGTATAATAAGCATGTCAAAAACTTGGAATAGAGCTCCTGCTGTGCGAAAAGGTGCTTTTCACAATCCCCTACATTATGCAACAATCACAACTGTCTTCAAGGAAATGTAACTCCCCATTAGGCAAAAGAATTAGGATAAACCAAAGCTGGAGGGGAGGCGCCCGTTTATAATGCCGCTAAAAGAATCCGCATGCAACAAAGTAAAACTGATATATTAGTTCTCATCCGTGTAGCTTCTATGCTCACTCGTCTATTATTTGACCTGGTTTTGTGTTTTCTTTACACATTGGAAAGACTGAAATGCTGAATGAATCAATCAACTTACAAATAGTAATAATTTTGCTATATAGCTGGGAAAATGTATCACAATATAATACTGTATTTAATCTGATAATTTAGTTGTTCTATTTTTTTAAAAAAAGACCAAAGAAGAAAAAAAAAAAGGCTGAAATCATTATTTACCTGTGTTCGCTGTTGTCTCCCTTAATGTAAAAGATACACTGAACAAAAATATAAACGCACCACTTTTGTTTTTGCTCCCATTTTTCATGAGCTGAACTCAAAGATCTAAAACTTTTTCTGTGTACACACAAGGTTTTTCTCTCAAATATTGTTCACAAATCTGTCTAAATTTGTGTTAGCGAACACTTCTTCTTTGCTGAGATAATCCATCCACCTCACAGGTGTGGCATATCAAGATGCTGATTAGACAGCATGATTTTTGCACAGGTGTGCCTTGGGCTGGCCACAATAAAAGGCCACTCCAAAATGTGCAGTTTTATCACACAGCACAATACCACAGATGTCACAAGTTTTGAGGGAATATGCAATGGCATGCTGACTTCAGGAATCTCCACCAGAGCTTTGCCTGTGAATTGAATGTTCATTTCTCTACCATAGGCCATCTCCAAAGCTGTTTCAGAGAATTCATGAAGAAGACTGTGCGAGGAAAATGGTGGTCACACCAAATACTGACTGGTTTTCTGACCCCCCTGGACCACCCAATACAGTAAAACTGCACATTTTAGAGTGGCCTTTTATTGTGGCCAGCCTAAGTCACACCTGTGCAATAATCCTGCTGTCTAATCAGCATCTTGATATGCCACACCTGTGAGGTGGATGGATTATCTCAGCAAAGGACAAAGGAGAAGTGCTCACTAACACAGATTTAGACAAATTTATGAACAATATTTGAGAGAAATAGGCCTTTTGTGTACATAGAAAAAGTTTTAGATCTTAGGCCATTTTTTTCTTCATGTTCAAGTTTTGTTACGTAAACGGCGCACTATGTTTCGGCCAAATGGGACTGCCGTGGCCACCAGGAACATAATGTAAACCTAGCTTTAAAAATCTGGTGTGGCATCTGAAGCCTAAGCCATGCTGCTGTGTTTTCCTCTGTTATACTACACAGCATGCGGGCATGCCTCAATACTAATGTGCTCAAGACCCATCGAATGGACTGCCGAAAACTCTTTTAAGAATCGATTCAGATCTATTTTATTGATTCGCTGTTACAGCACTAAAAAACAAAAAAATGATTCTCTGGTGTACAGTCTTGTTCTGAGCTTTAACATATGAAGCCTTGCTGATATTTTATAGTCAGTATGGCATACTGCAAGGGCGTAGTGGTTAGCGCTTCCACCTCACAGTAAGAAGGTTCTGGGTAGTACTCTCATACTGGACCAGAGCCTTTCTGTGTAGAGTTTACCTGTTCTCTTACACTGGTTTCCCCAGCTAGTAAAAACAGGTACACATAGATTAATTTTCAGTCAGTGTCTTTAACCACAGTGCTGATATAGATCTGGAGTCGATCCCTGAGCACCGTCAATGGCAGCTCACTGCTCCTAATGTATGCTATGTGCTAATGCTAGGTACGATATTTGTATCACAATGTGTAAAATGCAGAGACTGATTTATCCTATAAGCACAATAAAGTCTATATATGCTGCAAGTAGTGTTTAACTTATCAATGGTTTGTCTTATTTTTCAGTATCAGATTACAAAGTGATGGTGTAAACACTGGTTAACTGTTTGGTTGTTTACCTGTCAATCATGTATGCTCCTTATCAAATGACATGATTATGTATTTAAGAGCAGGAGAAGCACACTTAGTTTGTTGCAACTTTGTGTATTTGTTATGTGCATTCACGCCAGTTTGTATTTCATGCATTTAAATGTAGCTAGTGAATAATTTTCTTATTGTCTATTGCAGCTACATATTCCCAAAGTTTTATCATATACACTTAGATTATACTCATTTATAAATTTTTTGTACTTTTTAATATTTTTAGACATTATTTTACAGGAAATACAGCAGGTTTAGTACAGAAACACATCACTTAGTCAACAATTTTTAATACATAAGTGTGAAGCAGGTACAAGAATATTAAAATGTTAACTTTTAAGGAAACTGCCATTCAAATGAAAGCACATTGCTAAGTCTGGGGAAAAAAAGGCATCCTGTAAAAAGCATAAGTGAGTTGGGGGTAAGTAAGCTGCTTACTGCTTTGTGCCCTGCCTGGGGAACCCTGTGACGTTAAGTGGGCCCTGGTTTACCATCTGACAGTATACCCACAGGGATCCAAGCCAAGCAGCTTTAATTTGCCTGCCATCAGTTAAAAAAGCCTTAATTGACTTTATAAACTTTACAGCTTTTTCTCAACGGAAAGCTTTAAGTGCCAGCGTGCTCCGTGTTTGGCATGGGCTTTCCCAGGGGAATGAAGACCTTTAAAGGGATTTTGAAGGCAGATAAAAGCCTTCTTTTCCAGGGGTGGCAGAAATACAATAGCAATGTTGTCATCCTTGCATACACCTACCAACGGGCTTCTTTCAATACGTCCTCAGCATTGAGGTGGAAAGCCTGCAGTGTCAGCCGACTGTTGCAGAACGGTTGCAATCGATTTAGCCTTTTAGAAGTATGTGAGGCTAGGCGCCCCCTCGCTCTCTCCTAAGCACTTGAGCCCTTGCCAGGTAGCCCCATCGATTGGGCTTTCCTTTGTGATTTGGTTCCCAGTGATAATAAATGAGGGGCAAGTGGTTGAAGTGCTTTTGCTTTAAAACCAATGACGGGCAGCCATGCAAACAACCTAACCATCAGCAAAATTGCACATCTGAGCAAAATCCAAAGAATACAACTATGTTTACTGAGCAGAGGCTAAGTGAAATGTTAAACCCAGAAAATGTCCATTTAATTGACCAAGTCCCATGTTAATTAGCTTTCCTGCAGACCTTAGCTCCTAAACCCATGTACCTGAGTACGTATCCAAGCTCATACTTAGTTCAGGGTAGCACATGGATTTATCTGAATACAGTGTCAGATTAGCAACAGCAGCTTAAACCGATAAGCAGAATTAAATTTAAATCACAACATTCTCGCTTTGGAAATATGGTGACTGCATATGCATGATCCCCTGAAGCATGGACAAAGTAACCGTCAAAGCCTTGACTTAATGCACAAATAAATATGGTGTCAGAAAATAACACAAGAAATCTGAAACTACAGTATATGACCTGACAATCCGTTTGTAGATCGACATTAGGCATGTTGACATTTTAACCGCATTTTTTTCACATTTTAATCTGTTAACATGTGCTGTGTGTTCAGTTACATTGCAGTTTAACATAATCAATCACGGAGAATGTCTTCTTTCCCAGCTGCTCACTCTGCAAGCACATTAGCATCATTTGTTAAAATCTCCACTTCCACTACAAGGCAAAAATGAAGTTTTATCAATATCAGTAATTTTACTACGTTGCATAAACAAACAAGCAATTGAGTGACATAAAGAAACAAACATTTCTACAACACTCAAACAGCAGTAACCTCTTTTACCACCTACGCAAGAAATTATGTCAAACAGAGCAGAGAGTCTACAGATGAGAGCCACCAAAGTACAGTCAAGTGCACACAACAAACCTCAGACTCAGACATTTGCATATTTTGTTCAATGCTTGATTAG
Organism: Sphaeramia orbicularis; assembly: GCF_902148855.1. Lineage (NCBI taxonomy): Eukaryota > Metazoa > Chordata > Actinopteri > Kurtiformes > Apogonidae > Sphaeramia > Sphaeramia orbicularis. The sequence continues at coordinate 36,699,726 of NC_043967.1, read as the reverse complement.
AAATTTGCATTAAGGTTTTGAATAAAGGAGGAAAATATTTATAAGCATCTGGATAAGAAATGACCTATTTCAGGATGCAAGACTTTAGTTATAATGCACAACCCTACTCTGTGATAGGATTACTTTTTTTTTTGGAAAAGCCCCACATACTGAGGAGCCCAAAAAGAAAATGTTTTTTTGGAAGCAACAGAATAAGTTTATAATGAGAACTAAAGAGAAAAGTAGAGTTTGGAGTGAAGTGGCTGCTGCTGGAAACCTTGTTCAGAGTAGTGTTTTGTAGAAGATAGCAGATAATGAGCGTGCATGTACAGTTTGTGTTTACCCTTGCATGTACTGTAGGTATGATAGGTACACTTCTGGTTGTGTATGTGAACATGCATAGTGGTAACGTGCCTTGAAGTCAGAGATACCGCGCCGCCTCAATCTCAGAGCAGACAGGGTGTCTCGCTTTCATCTCTCTCAGATGTCTGTCAGAAGCTTATATCATCTGAGGCCAAGATGAACACCTCCGCTCACGTTCTACGTAAACATGATACTTGGAAATTTTTTTAATGGGCAGCGGATGGGTCCTACTAGGTTAAAAAAAAAAAAAACTTTGATTTTAATGTAGCATTCTTCAGGTGCCAACAACAGTTCTTCAGATGTCAAAGCATCTTGTGACTCAGTGATGTGTTAAATTGGTACAGTCACTCAGATGCACTTAAAACCAGCTCCCCTATGGCACCACTCCAACAAAGTAATATTGGTTCTAATTACCTCTATCGTTGTAAGAGGGAAGGCAGCGATGGGGGGAGAGAAGAAAGAGATGGGCAGGCAGATTACTGAAAAGATAAAAGAGGTAATTCCAATCTAAAGCCTCCAATGTAGTCTCAGAAGATGTTTATTAAGTAGAAGTAAGACTTGAAGTTGAAAAGAGAACAAGTGTGTTCTTTACAACAGTCAAAACTCTAATAGACTCTTCACATACACATTAAGAACTTGCACAAGTCCAAACGTAAACATCTTTGTAAGTACACGTGTAAGCAGCTTTACTTCCACTAAATAAAAAATAGAATGAAAAGTGATGACAGGGCTTAAAGCAAAAAAAAAAAAAAACAACAAAACAAAACACAGAGACCTTTCAGGTAAGGAAAAATGCCCCTTGCCAGTTACAGTACAGATCATCAATCAGCTCCTGCCAACAAACTCTGACAGCTAAATCTGAGAAAAATACATCTGACCGCTAACATCCCTTATGCTGCAAACCCAAAGTTCATGCACTATATTTTGCTGAATGATCAATTTAAAGCATGTATGACTTGAATCAAATACCTTAACAAGTAAAAACTGACGGAATCTCACAACTTTCTGCAAGACAGGTAAATCTTAGAACTGGACATCAAGGAGAGCTTAATAGAAAGAAAGCAAGAACGCAAGAAAAGAAAGAAAGATAAGAAGAAAGAAAGCACAGCAAGGAAGAAAAGAAAGAAAGAAAGAAGAAGAAAGAAAGAAGAATACTGTCAAAAGTGTCCTATTCCACTAATTTGCAATATAAAGCCCAGTAGACTCAAATTATGATATTTTACAGCGAGAGCATTGCATTGCAGATGAAACAAACCCACAAAACACTGACAAAAGTGCTAAGATCACAGTCAGCAGCACCATAAAGCACAAGGTTTATTTTATGAAAAGTGTAAAAATTTGCTCATTTTATGATGAAATGTGTGGAAATAGTTAGACTATATGTCAGAAGTGAGACCTTGACAAGGTTTAGGTAAGAGGTTGGAAACCTAGCAAAAAAAGTTATCTGAATTATCTGGAGCCACAAAACAATCTTGTGGAGGAGGAAAGAGGAGGAGAGGAAGAAGACGACGACTCTAGGACACCTCAAGAAGTTTAAAAAAACAGCAGAAAAGAAACTTGTTAGTTATGTGGAAGAATAAGTTAACATAGTACATATATGCAAAATGTACAGCAGTGTAAAATTAGGCCTGACGTGCCAGTTTGAAAAGCCCGAATTTTAGCTTTTTAAATACAGGTTTGAAAAATGCTCACACATATGCAAACAAATTCTTGAGTTGTGAATATATTTAGGCTCCCTCTTCTCTACTTTATGGTTTTGTCAGCAGTATGTAGACGTTAAGGTGAGAACAAATACGACAAGAAGTGACGACATCAATATAACACAAAACCATTTATCACTGGTGATTTCCTTCAATGGATGAAATAAAGATAATTGTGTACTAAAAAAAAATGACTTAAACAAAAGTGCTCAGATTGAAGCTTGACAGGGTGCCTTTAAATGAGACCATTCTTTGGCTGGTTTCCACTGCAGATAAACATGGCGGTGCTATGCTTAACTCTGCACCAGTGAGGTGGACATCTCTGGATAAGACTGGAGCTAAGCCATAGACCCTGACCTGCTCCACAGAGACTTGGACTCCAGATTGTGTTTGGAAGTGAGAGGAAGGAAATTTGTTGAGAAATCTAACCACAATCCTCCCTGTGCTTTATCCACTGCATCACATCTAATCTTCACACAAACATTACAAACACTTATATTTTATGTTTTAACTGATATCTGTCATGTACGCAATTTAATAGTTGAGCATCAGAGAACAGAAAGAAGAAGACAGCGCTGATGTGACGGTGCATCGAAGCTACTGCAACACGTTTCTGCCAATTTCCAATTCGGAAGCATTTATTTGCAAAAATGCCAACTATTAGCATTCCATTTTTGAAACAACACAATGCTAGTGTTTTAATTTAAGACCTCAGGATTCAAATATTTGGTGAAACGAACCCTGATTTTCAATCACAGGCTCTGTGCATCTTGGCATTCTCTCCACAGAGCCGCTGCTGTATTTTATGCCACTTCTGGCACAGAATGCAAGCGGCTCAGCTTTGTTTGATGTATAACGACCGTCCATCTTCCTCTTGAACAGAATTCCAAAGGTTTTCAATGAGGTGCAGGTCTGGAAGGAAGGAGTATAACCCGCTCAATCTTTTTTTTATCTACCCACAGCATGTTTTGAACACTGATTTAAACCTACCAAGGGCAGCACGGCGGTAGGCCCTGTTGCCTCGGAAAAAAGGCCCTGGGTTACATCCATGGTTGAGAGAGTTACCTGTCACTCCTTGTGTCCCAGGTTTGCTCCAGGTTCTACCAGTTTCCTCATGATAAAAACATGTAAGTTAGTTAAACCTATCAGTGCCCTTGACAAAGGTAGTGGTTTCAATCTAGAGTTAGCCCACTGCTCTCTCTAGGGCAGACCAATGGGTTAAATGTAGAAAATTAATTTCCCTACCGGGACAATGAAGGTGAACTTTACACTCTAAAGGTGATCCTAATTGAAGACAAGTAGAAGCTAAAACAATCAAAATGCAATAGCTTTTTCAGTGTTGCTAGCCTCACCCTCCTTTGAAAGTAAATTAAAACAATCATTTATGTAGATAGGCTCTTCTGTTTCTTATATTTTATAAAGCTCTCTATGAAGGACAGCTTAGCACTCTTGGTATAATGTCAGCTGCATGAATAAAGCTTTGTGTCATTGTGTCTTTCATGTATGTTACACAAGTGACCTACCTAAACCACATGTGGAAAATGCTTTGAGCAGGAGCAGCTCTTTAGCTTATATCTTGCCATTTTCCATGTAAACAATAGCCCCAAGCAGCATAACAGCAGCTTAGAAAAACTCTGAACACCTCTAATTGCTTACATAGCCCTTAAACAGTGTAACACAAAGGAATAATTGGGGTTGCACTTGACACTAAATGCAAGAGAATGCTGGGAAAACAGTACTCTCAGAAAAAAAAAAAAAAAAAAAAGAAAGAAAAGAAAAGCTCTGATTCCTCCTACGCACAAGCTTTGCGCGACACTGCCCCTCTGACCCCGGCAAAACAATTAAAAGCCCTTGGCATACAAAGAGGCTCTAATGGGCCACATATGAGGCTGCTAATAAGACAGAGGTACGGGCACCTGCTGTGCAGCTTACTAATTCTGGAGCCTGAACACAGAGGTGGAGGATGGGTAGGAAACAGTAGGAATGGAAAAGATGGGAGGAAGATATAGAAAGGAAGAGGGAATGGAGCACAGTGGGAGGTAAGGCCTGTGGGGCTGGAAAGAGAAAAAACCTGAAAGAGGAATCAGGGATTGGAAAAAAATGGAAAAATGCAGAGAGAGGAGTGAGAGACCGTCTACCAACCACTGCATCCCTCTCTCCCAGTCTTATTACAGTTGGGTTGCGTTTGTTTATCATCGGGCCTCGGCAGACTCCCTTCCTGCTCTTCAGATAAAACTAACCGTTAGTGCCACTGGAATTCATTATACACTAAGCCTGCAGCTAGCTCGCACAGGTCTTAAGAGCAGAAGAGAGCAAGCCAGACACTGGATAGCTGCTCTATTTGAAATTACAAACATCCCCCTGCTTTTAATTTCTCCTTTCTCATTTGAATAAAGAGACAGACGCGGTAATTAACAGGGTATTAAAAAAAGCAAAGGCAGTGTGCAATGAAGGAGGGACAATAGGAGGAGGTAGGGGGTGAAGCAGCAGCAGCAGCAGCAGCGGCAGCAGAGAGAGAGAGATAGTAACTAAAAGAGGGAAGATAAAGAGAGAGGAGCTGTGGAGAATTAATAACAGGCCAGATCTCTCCAAGGCCTCCTTAATGGGACTGTGACAGGAAATTTATTCACACTTAGGCTGGTATTAAATCAACGCGAGGCGAGTTGCAGTGCAGGCTCCACCAGAGGGGTGGACAGGGGGGGCAGGTGCAGAGGAGTGAAAACAGCAAGGGGTCCGCCATGTCGTCAGGGTCCGGCATTACAACCCCTCTGGGATAGAGGGTCATCTCCAAGGCTCTCGGAGAGAAAGCGGAATGGAGAGATGTACGGAGAGAACAAACGATGAGTGATGTGCAATGACAAGACAGCTTCCCACGCCCCAGATGGAATGATTATCAAGTAGTCCAGAGAGCCGCTATGAATCATCCTTCCTCCATTCTGCAAAATGCACCGTCACTCAGCCAGACAGCCAGCCGGTCAGTCAATCAGTCAGCCAATCAGTTAGTCAGGCAGGCAGAAAGGATTCAACCGACTTGGACAGCATTTGCAACAGACAGTATCAGCCAGAGAAAGAAATGAAGTGCTCAAAAGACATAGCTTCCAAATGAGGTGCGCCGTCAAATATTCCAGCGGAGAATTTATTTTGTCACAGGGCCACACCATTATACTTTACATTTCGGCCAAATTTGCCAAGAGGTCTTACTTATGTCCTTTGTGCATCAGAAATCAATCTAAGTGAATCCCCAAAGGAACTTGTGTTGGTAAATGCAAGTTCTGCAAATTGACAGGATTTCAGTTCTGTTTGCAACATGCTGATGGACATATGAACTATGTTTTCAGCTCAAAAATGTCCAATTTCATCACAATTAATGCTGTATTTTCATGTCACAAATGGCCAAGTTATATTTGAACTGAAGTGACCTGAAAAACAAATATTCTATTCTTTTAGATTCCCCAGTTTTTCTTACAAGATTATATACTACATATCACGTTTTATTTTTACAGGTTCCAATATGGAGTATGGTGCTGATCCATTCCTGCTTATGTTACGCCAATACATACATTAAGAATGTCACACGTCACTTTTTAAATCAACAGTTTTCTAATAATAAGCATTTTTATAAAGAAATAACAGTCTATATTGTTATTTACTCTTTAGTATGATGATAAACTATACAATAAATAATTCTGATCCTAGTTTTTGCACAGGGATCATTTGTGGAAACAGTGACATGGCTGCCCGAGCATCAGTATGATGGGATCTGTAACAACCATGTCACATCCGTCCACTGCCACAATTTTGTGTTTTGTGTCAGCTGTTATTGTTTTAGATCCACAATACTAACATTTATGAATAACAGGAGAATTAGCAATAGTAAGTATATAAGTTTATTCCTAATAAAGTACTGGTACTGACCAGAGCATCATGGGTAATGTCACGTCCGTCCAACAGCAAAAGTTTTCACATACACGTGCTATTCAAAATCCAATATTTCTGAAAATATAGCTTCCACTGTTAAATAATATCAGTAGTCTGTGCACAAATGTATTAGCATTATTTCAACACAGTTCTATGCATTTCTACAACTTTTTTTTTTTTTTTTGACAAAAATGGCCACTCATTTGACCCCCTAAGTATATTTTAGCTGACATACACCTCACCTTTCAAACAAATCCAGCACTTTCACCTCCCAAATACAGAGTTTTGGAAATGCTGCTGACCATGTTTTGGTTTAGAAATCCAAGGTTGGTGTTGTAATGCGTACCGACAAAAAGCTGTATTCAACCGGTTGATTGGATTTTATCAGTGCCGCTACATTCTGAATTTGTTGCACCCTTCACATGGTCTTCCTTTCTGCAGGAAAACAAGATGCTGCACTTGACTACAGCTGTAAATTCAACAGGGATACTGAATTACAGGAAATTCTGTTCTAGTTGTCTCTGTTACCAGCTGCTGTACAGTAAAATTTTGTATGTTTTATCATAATACTACTGATTAAAGTCACAGCAGGCGAGCTGTTACTCAAGCAAATTTGCAATATTCCCATTTCCAGCAGAATTTCAAACTATTTTAAAATAATCTCTTCATGGTGATGTGGCTATAGTCTTTGTTTCCCTTCATTAATTGGCATGTGAATAGTAAAGTGGGATATTCATTAAAGCTTCAGTGTGTGGAAAAAGTAATTAAAATAGCCAAAATGATGATCTCCCGTGAAATAATGATTTGAATGTGATATTGTGTTTTAATTACCAAAATAGAGAATATATTGACTGTTTCTGGCCTGTGTGTACTCTGAAATTATGAGCCAGAGAATATTTTTGTGTTAAGGATTTAGTTTGTTTGTATTGTTGAATAAAACATAAAATGTCTCATTGTTTTGTCCTTTAGAAGAGCAAGTTAATGTTAACGAGCTAAAATTTGGATTCAGCACCTTAAAATTCCAGCCATTTTTTTTTCCTGTAACACAGAAAAAAAAAAGTCATACTTACAACAAAGTGAGAGTTGTTGAGCCATGTGGAGAACAGGCATGGTTTAGGCCTCTTTTCAAAGCTAAGGCTCTGGATTTTTTTTTTTTTTTTTTGTGCCACAACAGTCAGGATCACTGTCAGTCGTACTGGATTTAAGCTATAAAAGTTTGAAACACACTGAAAAAAGAAGTTTTGATCCTTACCCGTTTTCTTTGAGAAAAAAATGCCTGCAGAGGGATGTAGGGTTGTAGGAATGTACTTAAAAAAAATATGGAACCACAGCATGAAGCCATTACCTAGTTCCACTTCACATTGAAAATAATACTATAGAAAAATGGCACACAGAGGTTTTCTATGGACTATATTCAGCCATCTTCAAAAGTCTGCTAAATGGTAAAAGTGCCAAATTTTATGGATATAATACTTGATGTGAACTAATGTGGAACTACATTTATTGGACCTTTGTTGGTTTAATAGGACCAGTTTTATCAGTGTTTTATCTTTTGGCAGAGGACTATGAGGTTTCATAGGTGTGTATTAATAGTTTTGTTTGTTGCTGGTTTGATACAAGTGTTTGGTCGAGGCTGCTGTTCTAGTGCCTTTATAGTCTACATCTTTCAAACCTCAAGAAATTTATCTTACCAGAGGTGTTTGAAAATGTTTTGACATTCAAACCAGAAGCTGTACACCACCTTATTTATTTACTGTGACATGAAGAGCATGCCCGAGGGCCATTACAGCTTAAGGAGTAATGTTGTGAAAGCCTGCCTTAAATGGAAATAAAGAAAATGGGGACAAAAAATAAATACTGACGATATCATAGACCGCAGATTGTCTCTGTCTGTTGCATCTTTTATGATACTTTTCGTCTCGTTTCTTCTACTGTCACCCGCCCAAACATCAACTTTTAAACTGAAAATGAATGATGATTTGGTGTCTAGTTGTGATATTTAGTAGGCTAGTAACCTTTATATCAGTGATAGCATTGTTTCTTATTCATTTTTAAACCTCACAATCATACTTTCTATAATTAATGGATGTATGAATTGTGAGGCCACTGTTGTTTCTGAACTGCCAGTATGAAGTTGTTACTCTGCGCAATATGGCCAGCACCATGTTGGCTTTGACGAGACAGAAGTGACTACATTGACAATATAGTCACTTTTTATTTGAAAGAAAAGGGCAGAGCTGGGGGGCACAAGATTCAGACCATCTGCAAGGGGTCATTGGTTTAATGCTAACACTAACCACCACTTGGTAAAATTATCACAACTCCAGTAAAGTTGTGAAGTGATACAATGTGTTTGTTTTAGGCTACGTGTCAGATTGTAAGCAAATGTGGCCCAAATCTGATTTTTTTTTTACCCATAAGTGATCCAATTTTTGAAAATCCGACCCAGGCCACTATCATATGTGGTCCTAAATCCAATACATATCTAATATTTACCTCTGCCAAGGAGGTATGTTTTTGCCAGGGGTTTGTTTGTTGGATAGTTAGCAAGATAACTCAAAAAGTTATGGACGGAGTGTCATGAAATTTTCAGGAAATGTTGATACTGGGCACAAGGAAAAATGATTAAATTTCGGTGGTGAACGGGGGGGGGCAGATCTGCCTTGGCGGAGGTCTGCCTTCTCGAAGTGCTTTTCTAATTTGCAATGCAACTTATGTCTGAAATGGCCAGGTCCCATTTATCTGATACTTCCATTATTGAATGCGACAAATGACACAATTCTGCATCCCAGGAATGTTACTTTCGTAAACATGGTGCGTGCCTGCGTGGTCACATATTACATCAGGACCTCTTTTGTGCATGCGAGTCACTTCAGGGTTGCATTCAGTTCATACTCAAAACTGTTAGAGTCGCATTTAAAGTGTAATATGAACGAGCACACAAAAAAAAAATCAGATTTCACCCAAAAATCCAAATTGTGCTTTAAGACCTGCTGTCTGAACATAGCTTTAGTCAATAAAAAGAAACTCCAAAGTCTGAATCAGAAGGCCAACAAGCTGTCAATCAAAGCTCAACATGGTGGACATCAGAGACTTCTACTTAACATGAGATGTTATTAATGGAGCCATAACTTACAGATGGGACCAACGGAACATTTTTAGACGGTCAAAAAAAGATAAATGACACTGAGATGACTTCTGGAGAAAAAGTGATTTAGTAATTTTAGATTGAAGTTTAGTGTAAATGTATGGGAAGCAGGGCTTTTTGGAGCCAATCCCAGCAGCTGTAAGCTGTATTAAAACTTTCAGATACTTCTACAACAGCCTCATTTTTGAGCCAAGGTCCTAGTCCCTTGCTCTCAATACTGATGTTTAACTTAGAAGACTTCAGTGGAAAAACTCTGATTTGAAATCATAGCTTTGCAGTAACTGGAAATGTTCCTGATAACACTCATCACATAGAATTCATGTTAGTGGAAAGCATTAGGGCCATATTTCCTCTTTTTTTTGTATATAATTGCTAAGGTGAAAGCTGAACCAAGACCTGAAGGAAGACTTGAATGTGGAAATCATAAAACAAAAAGTGAAAACATGTAATACTGAGGTCAGTCAATCAGTGAGCCAATCAGTCAGTCAGGCAGGCAGGCAGAAAGGATTTCAACTGGCTTCGACAACACTTGCTACAAAACAGCCAGAGAAAAGAAGAAGTGGAAGCTGCTCAAAACACAAAGCTTCCAAATTAGCACTCAGTGAAAAATTCAGTTGGCGAATTTATTTGTCATATTCTTTGTTTTCCTTCATTAATTGGAGTGTGACCAGTAATGTAGGATATTCATTAGGGCTGTAATTTGTGGTCACTTGGTTACTGCAGAATTCGGGTCTTTTTTATTGGAGCAGAAACATTGTGGATGACTAGGGACTCTGAATTGATATGCACAATCACATTCTACAGCACCAGAGGTCTGCAGCACAGAGATTGAGCAATCGCAACCCATTAGGCACCAATGAATTATGGCTAATGCATCTTAAACATTTATGGAAACATGCAGCTGACTTTCACACATGCTCAAATAAACTTTACCTCTTCATCCACACACTCGCCTGAAGACACTGTGACTCACCCGCAGGCGTAAGTATAGGCATTAAAACACATAGTATGAAGATGATTACAAGGCTGCGGTATACAAAAAAAAACACACAAGCACAAAGGGAATAAACACACAGTTAAGACTCAAATATGTAACACCGCACATTGCATGCTTCTTAGCCGGTAAGACACTTGTGGAGAGTGATGAGAGTGATGCCTCTCCCCTCCTCTTCCTCCAACTCTCGGCAGATTGCATCACCATCCGTCAGCCAGACTCCGACAAACAGCAATTACCCCAATCGACAGATAACGAGAGCAAGGCTATCACTCACAGCCAGGACGCTCCATAAAGCAGCCAGACATTACCATGGAGAAGTCATTTATCTGCCTCTCCTCTAGCAACACCCCCCCTTCCACCACCACTCCACCCCACCCTGATCTTTACTTCTACTACCTGTAACCTACTGTTGACACGGGGGGTGGGCTTCAACTTCAACAGATGCGAGGTCTGACAATATGCCTGAATTAGCAAAACAAGTGTATTTTTGGCTCTGATTTTGACTGCCTACAAACAATTTTACTCCCATGTGCCTGTTCTCCTGGTTTGTAGAGTGCAGGGCTCAGTCTGCTAAAGGTGATAAAGTATCATGTACTGTTCTTCTGTAATACAATCAGAAGGTTACAGCATTTGGATTAGAAATGGATGACAAGGCCAGCCAGTATCCATAAGGTTAAGGACATCGACCACAATGTAGCATCCCTTGTTTGATTAATGGTTCCAGTGACCTTTATTGCAGGTCATGTCCTCTCTCTCTAACCATCTCTTCGTCCTTGTTTCTTCTGTCCTTTCTGCTGGGAGATATCAATAAAGGTGTAAGAAAAAAAAAAAAAAAAATCCAAAAACAAAAATGAAATGGCTGACAATCTGTTAAAACCCACTCACTCCAGATAAAGCAGATTTTCTAGGTTTTAAGTGTAAAACTCTCGATAACATGCTAACATTTCTTCGTTTATTAATTATATATTAGTCATATTCATACTGCAATATTTACCTCACTGTTACAAATTACACTGTGCATTTTTTTTCATCATTTTGATGGCACGGTGGTGCAGTGGTTACAACTGTCACCTCATAGCAACATGGTTATAGATCTCAACTTGGCAGCGACTGGGGCTTCTCTGTATTTGGATGTTCTCTGTTGGGTTTTTTCTGGGTACATGGTAAAATGACAGGCAAAGAGGTAAATTTTTTATCCCAAATTGCCCTCTAAGGTGTGAATGTGAGTGTGAAAAGTTGTCTGGATCTATAGGTCAGCCTTGCAACAAATGGCAACCTGTCCAGGATGTACGCCACCTTCACCCAGGACCGGCTCAGATCGGCTCCATCAGGACTGGCCAAACAAACAAATATGATAGAGGAAATGTGACACAAAATCAAGTACTTAGAAATAAAGGTCGACTGATATGGGTTTTTCTAAGGCCGATGCTGATTTTAAAAAATTTGGTCAGCTGATGGCTGATATCTACAGCCAATTTTTGAGGTCGATATTTAAGGCTGATTTTTTTTTAAGGCACATTGACCGTAAAATATAATTGAAACACTCAGATAATTAAGATTTTTATGCAGCAAAATAATTTAAGTTATTAATACACATACACATAGTACTCTTTTAACATTTATTGAACTTCAAGTACTGTCCACACAGGTATCCAATCAAATGTCTTATCAAATTTTTACTCCTGATCAAATATCAGCTTTCAAAAAAAAAAATTAAGGTTGATGACGATATTGAAAATAATCAATATATTGGCCTGATATATCAGCCGGCCTCTACTTAGAAATAGGAGGGCCGCCAAGCATTGAAATAAAACAAGGAACTCACACTTAAACCAGCCACTTCAGTTGCATGGACATTGTATCAGTATGAAAAGTCTAACACTCTAGGCTTTTAATTATTTTGTTTGTAACTATAGTTTACATACATACAGCGCACATGCATAAATTATATTTTTATATTTCATTTATGAATATTTTGTGATGTGGTTAATTTTTACAAATTTGCACACAGGCTCTAAATAGAAGGAGAAAAACCATCACCTATGAGAAGTACCTTATATTTGTCAAATATAAACTTCATAAGAAGAAATCATTATTATTATTATTATTATTATTATTATTATTATTATTATTATTATTATTATTATTATTATTATTATTATTATATGAAATTACCTTCCTTACAGTATACAACATTTACTGTTGGTGTGAAATACAATGTTTTAAGTTTTCATTTGACAAAGTTAGGGCTGGTAGCTGACAAAGAAGGTGGAAAGCACAGAGTCCAATTTCAGCTTCAAATCGTGGATGACGCAAATGCTTTGTCAATATTTTCCTGCTATCTGGCAGAGGCAGGGTTTGGGATGAGGCAGTTGACAGGGATTAAGTAGAGATTGGAGGGCTTCAACATATAGGGCTGGGCCAAAACTCCTGTTTTATCATTATCCCCCCTTGTGAGCATAAAGCACACTTATGCGGTGTCGGTTTCAAGGTTATTTCTCACAAAGTGGGATGAACAAAACCCTCTACTGACGGATTTACAGTCCTGTAAACTGCTATCCTATCACCCCTCCTATCATTCCATTTCCATGATGATGCATTATATCATTGTTCATTATTTACAGCCGCCAGTGAATTTAAATTTTGATATAAGTCATCTTTTCAAAAAATCTACTTTTGACTTTTCTAGGGGGAAATATAAGGATACCAATCCTAAACCAGTGTGACATATCAGCTAGAGAACTTGCAGTTTGCTTGGTCTTATCTTTTCACTTATGCATCAATCTTCTCTCTCTCTCTCTTTCTCTCTCTCTCAGCATCCTGTTACAGAAGAAGGCAACCTATTTTCCCTGCAGCGGTAGAATTCCATCAGTCTTCTGTTATTCCTTTTGAAGACCCTATCTGAATGGAAACGGCTTTACGCTGACAATCCACAGCTGTCTACACATCTATCAATCCGTTCTTTCATCAATCTTTTACCTGTCTCTTCCTCACATGAAAAGGCCACTGATTTTCCGCTGCAGCTCTACACATTTTTATTCATTTCAAAAACACAACCTGAATCTGTTTTTCTACACACCTTTTGCTAACCTGCTTCTGTTGAATTTTTTTTTTTTTTTTTACTCAGAGTTTCTTCATCCTTTACCCTTCACTTCACACATCTCCCCTTCATGACAACACAGCTATCTGTCTGGTCATCCATCCATCTCCCAACACTTTCCCGACCTGAACAGTCAATTTCTCTCCCCTTTTAGCCAACAGAATGTTGTCTTTCCAGCTCTGCCTTCTTTTCCCACTGTATCGCAACTCTTTCATCTATTACTACATAAACTCTTTCTACCTTTTAGCGCTCTTCCAGCACTTTCCTCCCCAATTCTTTATCTCTCCCTCTCTTTCCTGCTATCTCGCCCTCCTACCAATCACCCTCTCTCATCCAGAACTATCCTATCTGGCTGGAGTGACTGCAGCAGATGTAGCCTGGCCACAAACATCTGTTTGCCTTGTCCCGCTGTAGCTCTACTCTGCTGATCAGACTAACCACTTTAACTCCCTAAAGCTTGCTGTCCTTACTGCTGCCTTAATTTGCAGCTGGGCTAAATCACAGCATAATATGTTGCAAAACACATGAGGCATGCAATGGAAATCTGACAGCCAGACACATTTTAACCCTATGCATGTCAAGTGAATAGAACAAAATTAAAACTAACAGGGTCTCTGCACATTATGGCACACAAATACACATCTCCGCTGAAATCTAGCACCATCATGTCAGTGATGCAAAGTCAGAAATGCCCATTTCTTCTAAACTGCCCCTCTTTAGATCCATTTATTTTATTGAATTTCTCTGCAGAATTTATGTGCTCTTATACTCCATACATGTCATTGCCTGTACTGCATCCACTGGTACAATAAATCAATCATTAAGGAATATGACATGTTTTTTTTTCATGAAGTATATAAACAATATTGAGCTTTTATTCTTATAGACCCTATTGAAAGAGAAATTCAGGTTCTCAGGAAAATTGACGCTTACCAATTAATCGTTAATCGATCGATAAGGTCAACCAACTAATGATTAATGGATCACGCGATAATTTGCATCCCTAGTTTAAAGTAGACAGGTGCAATAGTATCGTATTTGGAAATCATACAACAAAATCTGGTTATTAATATCCACATATAAATGATAAAAATGGGGATCCTAGTGTTTGATTACCACATACTGCACCTGCAAAATCATCTGTGATGTTTATAAGGAACACTAGGGCAGGGCACTGTCAAATTAATGAGATTAATCGAATATTAGCTTCTTAATCATTGTGAAAAAGGCCTAGATACATAATAAATCCCTGTTTGTTCTGATATATTAAGATAACATCTTCATGTAGACAGAAAAAAAATGTTTAGATTAGGCCTAAACATTAACACACAATAAAAATAAGACAACGAATAAAAATATAAATTTTTCGGGCTGTACTCTATCATATCCCTATCAAAACTTTTATCTTACATTGCTCCAAATGTTACTGCATGAAAATAATGCTACTTGTTTATAATGTATGCCAGTATTAACCCTTTCACGCTTAAATTGAGAATTTATTTGTGTTTTTATTCCTCCTAAGGCATGAAAAAAACACTGCGATGGATTTTTTTTTTTATGAACCAATTTTTCATGGAATTGCAAAAATATCCACTCAGCTGGACACCATGCGTTTAATTTTTGAAGCAAAGAAACATGTATTTTACTGACATTCTTTGTGAAAACTATGAAAAAAATGTTTTAAAATGCTGCTAATCTGATGTTTTGTCACATTTTAACATACTCTAATATTAGTTATTACTCACTTTATGGAGATAATATGTAAAAAAATAAATAAATAAAACCCTTTTTGTTTAAAAAAAAAAAAAAAAAACCCTGTTAATTACCATCTCATAACAATAACAAGGAACTGATTTACACTCAAACATGTTCCTGCAGATCAAGTTTATCAAGAACAGCAAAGTTACAGCAATGGTATGAATGCCAGTGTATGAGATGAAGCATTTAAGCGTCCACTGTGTTGGCTGATATGGAACTAAAACAACAAAATCCATGAATATACAAGAGAACAACTTTGAATAAATGTCCACTGTAGTGACCAGTATGCACGAAAGGGTTAAACACCATCATCACTTGGCAGATTTGGCCTATCCATCAGTAATGTGAAACAAAAGCAATGAGAAAAACAAGTTTTACAAGTCCAGAACTTTGACAGGTGGCAGCCAATCGCTAACCCTACAATAGGACAACACAGCTGTGACTGGTGAGTGAGAGTCATTTTGACATAGTCCAGTGACCCCAACTAGGGAGGTCAGCAATTCTTTTATTGCCAGGAGACAAAACTGTCTCCTAAGAAGTTCAGAAGCTCCAGAAGTGAGTCACTTTCATTGCTGCCATTGTTTGTGTTTCTGTTACCTCACCTGACTGAATCCACTCTGAAGCAATTAGAGAGAAACCAGGTTAAGATGTAGACATGCAGCAGTATTCTGGTTTCTCTCAGAGTAACCAGGATATGGTCTTATCTTTCTAGAATCGAGATATGATATTTACATGTCTTCAAACAAAAAAAAAAAAGCACTTACATCTACAGTACACGCATCCATACTCCCAGTAGGACTTATGTTTTATGATAATAACTCATTATTATATCACACTGAATTCACCATGCTTGCTCACAGTATGTTTGTTTTTTTCCCACTGCATCCCTTAAATCCACACAACACCTTCCAAACAGAGTAAACACTAAGTATTTAACACACAAACACAAAGACATTGGATATTATAAAAACGGTCACTGTTGTAGGGCACACAATACCAGTAAAATATGACATAAAAACTGAACAAGAAACACACTTTTATATCATTCCCCCTAGATCAACTTTAAAGCCTCCCATCCTACAATTCCAGACATTTTTTTTAGAGTCTGAATATCAAAAACTAAAAACTATTTTAAGTTTTAAGGCTTTTTAAGAATCTGTGGGGACTCTGAATAAATTAAATTAAAGCACTCGATCCTCCTTGCATTAGTGCATCGTGTCCTCCTGTGCAGTTGTTTAATGATTTAGGTAAAAGTAATTATGCCTCAATAACCCCATCTTGTAACAGTAAATCAAGTGTAATCTCGAAGAGAAGAGGAGAAGAGAAGAGAAGAGGAGAGGAGAAGAGAAGAGAAGAGAAGAGGAGAGGAGAGGAGAGGAGAGGAGAGGAGAGGAGAGGAGAGGAGAGGAGAAGAGGAGAGGAGGAGAGAGAGGAGAGGAGAGGAGAAGAGAAGAGAAGAGAAGAGAAGAGAAGAGAAGAGAAGAGAAGAGAAGAGAAGAGAAGAGAAGAGAAGAGAAGAGAAGAGAAGAGAAGAGAAGAGAAGAGAAGAGAAGAGAAGAGGCCTAGTTGGAAACAGAGATATTTATTCACGGAGAAAATTGAGATACAACCGCAAATCAATATCAAGAAATGCTTTCTTATCAAGGAATTCCATATGTTCACTGTACACTTAAAAGAATATTCCTATCTACTGTATAAACTGTACATTATAATGGGCTGGGTGTATATATATTGCATAATAAGGTCTATCTGTGTATTAAAGATTGCAGAATGCGAGGAAAAGCTGCCTTGAGCGTGTTACGGTGGCCTGTCTCTTCGATCTCTATATACTTGCATCATTTGACAGAACTCAATTTGCATGCTAATGCTTTGCATAGGGGGAAGGTCAGACCACAAACAAGGTTATTTATCACTAACATACGCAGGTCTCTAATAGGACAAAATTACACTCATTCTAAAAGCCCTTACTTTATGTTCTGTCACTGAAGCTCACAAAGAAACCTGACAAAAGATGGGTTTTGGCCAGATTATTAAAAACAAATTTCTTTCAAAGCATTGAAGTAAGCACTGGGTTATTTATCTAGCATAATATCAGCAGGCTTTCACCATGCTCTTTGCTGGTATGGAGGCTCTGTGTGAAAAGGAGATGCTGTTTGTTTTGGATGGAGCTGAGTGCAGTTGAGCGCAGGGTTCACTGCAATGTTTCACTGTAGTGTTAACATTTAAAAGCAGCCAGGGGAGCTGTGCTGAGCTCTTAAAAATAACCAATTCTCATCTCTGCAGCTGACACTCCTGACCTTGGACCATTATCATTGCAGCACACTCAGACGGCTTGGCATGCACAATCTGTACAGAGCCAGCACAATGCACATACAAAGAGAAGAAACAGAGAAGGGCTTCATCCAGCACACGCTCACTCTGAAAGCATGTGGAAAGAAAAGTGCAAACACAATGTTTTCACTCTGAAGAAAGAACAAAAGCACTCTCTGACTCTGTCACTCAATATACACAAACAAAACAAATTCATAACAGATGAAGCAAACTAAAACAGCCTCCTAAATAATGCATGATGTGTTTTATCTGAGTCTTTGCCATGTTCGCCTGTCCATAACTACAATATTCAGGTAAGAAATGGAAATAGCTACTGTGCGGCTTCTGGATGTTTACCTCACCTGCATCTGTGGGGGATTGAGTTTTAAACAACTCCCAGAACTGATATTTGCACATTCTGTCTTCATGTCAACTTGCTGGGACTGTTTCTCAGGGAGAGATTATCCAGACTTAGAAATAATTTGACGCCAAGTAGCAGGACATGAAGTAGCAGGTTCTCCAGTGTCAAGAGGACCAGTGCCAAGTCTAGGTGGTCATTATGGTTATGCTACACAGCATGTTCACAAAAAATCAACTGGTTTATTCTTGCATGCCATTAATCAGCATGTCATTTATATATCAGGTCTTTTACGGGGTGACATTGACAGGCAGATTGTAAGTAACTGTTCATCTTGTATTTTTCACACATTTTGGGGCAGTTTGAGTCTTCTTTTTATGCTAATAAACAGTGACTGGAAGGCAATATTGGAATATATATTTTTACCTCTGCCGAGGAGGTTACGTTTTTGCCGGTGTTGGTTTGTCTGTCTGTCTGTCTGTTCGTGTGCAAGATGACTCAAAAAGTTATGGCACTGATCTGCCTTGGCGGATGTCTATGCTCTCCGAGTGCTTTTCTACTTTAAATTTGTGTTTCATTTTTGGGTTTTGTTGCAGTTAGTTTGAAAGCAAAATTGTTAGTTTAGTTTTTAGTGTTTGAAAATAGAGAGATGACTTTTTATTAGTTGTACTATTTGTTTTTTTGTTATTAGATGTGTTAGTGGATGTGCAATACTTAAAAAAATACAAAATGAGACTCTAACTCCAACTTTTGCCGGCATGATGACAGGCATGGATGGACTAGCGAACATGTGCAGTGCTGCCCGTTGATATTGGCAGAGAAAAACAAAACAGGCTGATCTCCACATAAAAATGACCATATGCCTTGAGTTGAAGTTGAAGTTCAGCTGGACTGGTTGAGTTCTGAACTGATGAAGTCTCTTGGACAAGAGACAAAATGTTCTCAAAAACAAAACTAGTTGATCTTCGAGAACAACTAAAGATGAACAATGACCTCTGCAAATGAGAATTTACACAGACATACGGGTTGATAAGTGTTGGGAACTGAAACAAACCATTTTTGCATACCTTATGGGGGCAGGTCACAACATTAAATAAGGACAATCCTGTAGAGGGGGTGGTCGGAGATGGATATGGAGGAACCACAGTCTTTGCAAAGTTAAAAACATGATCGCAGAATCCAATCTCCAAAAGTATTGTTTATTTTTATAGCGGCCATTATGAATTCTTCCTCTACTCCTTCCCCAACTATCTTTCCAAACCTGAAGTTGTTTTTGTGCCTAAATTTGACTAACCACAGCCATCACAATATCACAGCTTAAAAGCAACAGTAATGTAGCAGCATTTGTATCTGTTCATTTTGTAATTATGTCATTGGTGAGTATGACTAGAAATCAATGTCATTTGAAAGCTGAGGACCTGCTGAAAAAACTGACAGATAGATTTACATCCACCCAAAACACTAGACTGACGTATGAAATAAAATGACAAACAAGCAATATAGTCTCAGTAGGTTAGCTTCTTTGTGTAGGGCCTTGCTTTCATTTTTATTTTAATCAACAATATTTTTTGACATCTAATTTTCAACACTTCATGAGTTTTTGTTAACACTAATAACCTTACAGGAAAGACAAACATTAGGGAGGAGAGAACATGCAGCAAAGGACAGGGTCAGATTCCAACCTGCTGTACTGTAGTTACATGGGGTGCACACTATGAGGTGACCTACCAGGGTGGCACTTTTAGAACAACTTTAAACTGATTACTCCTCACATCCACAGTAAGGTCGCCACTTGTTTTCTATTATTGGGATTATGTTTAATTAATATCTGACAGACCATTACTTTAGGCAAGTCTATACACAAATCTGCTATAGTTGTCTGTTGAATAAATCATGAGTCAGGATTAAATTTGTCTGATATAAACTTTCACACTTGACTGACAGGATGGTGTATTAGTTTTAAGAAAAGCTCTATATTCTGCACTTTTAAGTGTCATAAAGCAGCCTTTCTATCAGAGCTTGGCAAATACATATCTGACAGTGAAAACATTTGAAGAGGCTTTTACGTGTGTTTGAAGTCAGACGCTTTTCAGAAGTGGAGACACCATCAAGAAATCTCTTTCTATATTTAAAAAAACAAAACCTTCAGTAGCTATATCAGGACTTTGTACCCAATGATCAGGTCTTCTTTTTTTGATACGGTTACAGCTTCAGGTAGCCCATTATTTCATTTAAACAATGACATCAAAAGCTACTCATCCCTCACATTTTAGAATCTATGCTCAGCAGCTGAAACCACACATAAAGTACAACAGTTTATGCCCGCTGGTGAGTGCTGCAACAAGAAAAACTGATACGCTGTGAGCTTTACCTTTAGGCTTAGCTCCATTCCACTGTAAATGTGAAACCCATGAATCCAAACACCACACCAATGTGTCAATCTCATAGTTCATCTTACGCTCACCCATATCTGAGCGTTACTTGGAGCTGCAAAACATTTGCAACCTGATGTGGTATTGCACACTTTTCGAGAAGAGTATGTTGTTTGCTGACTCTCATCCCATTGGACTTAAACTCAGCGTTAAACCTGACCTGAGCATTGCAAAGGTCAAGGGCTATAGAAGTCAAAAGAAACGCTGTACATCATCAGCAAAACATATAGATCCCGAGGATGTGAAATCATATACTATCTACTGATAGACAGAAACATGTCCATGAATTCCAGATATAAAAAGGTGGAACATTGGCAAAACTCCAACTCTGACTAAAGCAAACATATGGACACAATGTTCTGAGTATATAGCACGCTGGCAGAGGGTTTGTAACAAAGGTGATTCCTTCACGGAGGAAGCACTTCCTGTGGGCTTCTATTTTAAAAAGCAGAACCATTACTCCTGTCAGCCAATCCACAGTTATTGTGCCCACATCTATGTGATATTGAAAAAGGCATGTCAAGCAGAACAGCCAAATGAAATCCACTCCAGAGCTGGCTGAACTTTTTGGCTACCCTTGAGATGGAAATGACCCAACCAACTTCTCTCCTAACTCAACAGATGGCTTATATTAATCCATTACTAGTGTTATCAGTTTCTCAAACAAAGTGGGTTTTCCCAAGAATTTCTGAGGGGGGTTAGGTCCTGTGGTTGTAATTGAGGGGTCATATTATCATGGGTTTTGGTGGGGTTAATGTTATTTTACTGATAACTTGCAATTTCACGTCATATTTCGTTACAATATCTACAAAACACATGCAGTGGTTTCACATAACACCCAGGCATTGCCAAGACAAAAAGTAGAACAAATATTTTCGAGGATGAGGTAAGTGCACTGTCCTAAAGTAACCCTTCACAGTTCTGTGAGATAATACAACCAGAACTGTCCATGTAAGAGGTAATGGGTTGGATGATAGATGGTTTATAGTGTTAATGTTACTAGACAAGGAAGTTTATTTAAGTATGTTTAAATGATTTTTTTAAATGTTTGTCAGCACTAAAACTTTTCAATGAGTCCACATTAACCTGTAGATGTGTATCACGCATTACCTTAAAAGTGGTGACACAAAACAGGTTCAGAAAGCATTCAGCTGCTGTTCCAATTAGCACTGTTCGTCAACTTCCATTTTTTACATCACTAAGTTATTAAGGTCATTAGCTAAACTGTAAATGCTTGATTCCCCTTCGTTAAAGATGGGGTAGAAGATCCTGGAAAAGCGATTAGAGCAAGCTACATTTTGAAGGTACACAATTCACAAGTCCAATCCCTTTCTTCAGACTTCCCCCCGAAATCACGCCTCCAGAGTACCGGAACGCTCAATGCTTGTTCCATAGGGTTCACGAGCGCTACACAGCATTAATTTGCCCCCCCCAGTATGCGGATCCATGCATACTTCATTCATTCTCCTCCAACACCCCCCGCTCTTATGATTCACCCCCCCTCTGTGGATCTGTGCGTCCCTCTGAATTCAGGTCTGTATATCAGTATATTAGATCAGAAATTGGACTTTTCACTTGTTGTTTTGATGCGTGTTCTAAGTAATCTCGGGCTAGTAAGAACAGCTGATTGCAGTAAGACTGATGTCAGGCTACCAGCCCACTAAAGTTTGCTATGAATGCTGTAATCCTGTGCATTTCACCACTATGTTTGTCGGCAGAACAGCTCCAATTCATACCTAACTGGCAAACGTTACATTCCCTAGTGATTTATGTTAGTGACAAAACGGCTTTCCTGTGAACCTTCTATCCTAATATAGCTGATATAGCCAAGCTCTGGCTGTGGTTCTGTTTCCTGTCCAAGTGCTCCAAGCCTCTGAGAATGGGTGATTCATGCACCCGCAGAGGGGGGAGTGACAAATGGCAGTTGAGTTTGATAGACATATCACCATTCAATCATTTTGACGGTCTGGTTAAAATGATTGGATGGTGTTTTTTCAGTCCTGTCCATTCCACAGGTGACTAAAATATATATTTTTGTATTAGACCATTTAATTAATTGGTTGCAATCGGGGTGTGGAGAGTATTTTAAGTAATATAGTAAAAAATGCTCCCGGAAAACATCTCCTACCCTATCTTTAAGTTCTTACACATTCTGGTCTGCCATGTTTACTGTTCAGTTTATCATGAACAGTAATGATCATGATAAACTGAGCCTGAAAGGTCTGAAAGTTTATCATGACTTCAAGTGAAGCAGTGACTCCACATGAAGATGCTGATCTGTAGTACAGTGATAGAGATAACCCTATGTGAGGACAGATAGCGTAAGAATAAAGAGAATCTCTGCTTGCTGTTCAAAGTTAAGGCTCTATGCGACCTACATGTAAGTTGTCACCTTACTGAGAGTGAGACTCTGCCAGGCCCGGTATATTCAGTCTGTTACGAGACTGTGGCAGAACAAGATATACATAGCGGGCTGCCATGGTCTATAAAATTAATGGGAAACACTGTTGTGATTTATTTGGCTTACACGCTGGCTTTCACCTGTCTCTCTCCTACTGTCACACAGCCGTGCTTTTTTCTGTGCTTTTTAATTTTCTGAGGTGCTGACACAAACACGGACCGTTCCTGACAGATGTAGAAATATTACTTTTGCATGTTTTGAACACTTCTCTCCCTTTCTCTTTCAACAGAGGTTGTATGTTTTTCCACCACAAATTCCGAACAATCTGCTCTGTATCTATTTCTGCACACCAGATAGCCATGTGACCATACAATGCACACGCTTCACTGCCTAAACAGAGGCTGATTGGTCATCTCTTTATTATGGCTCTAGGTAATGAGCAGATTGCCAACAAATAGAATAGGTTGTCACGTTCACGGGACCACATTTTTTATTTAATTAAATCTTACCCTTTACGATCACAAATACTGACATTGCCATTGTGATTAGACTAATCGTGCAGCACTAATGTTAACACAAATCTGATGGGAGCAGTCTACTCCCACATACTGACCACTATCACATGCAGGGACAATGTTTTCCATGAGTCATCAAACTCTGCACCCTGCTACGGTTCAGAAATTTGTCAAAGTGATCCTAGGTTACAAAACACAGTTAGATATTTAGTCCTACAAAGGCTCACACTACGCTTTATTATAAAGTGTTGTACTTGAGGGTTAAAATAATCAACTGCACAAATTTAGTCTGTACAAAAATGTTTTCGAATGCAGCACTTGTCGAGAGCATTTCCCAACAGCAGTATATTGCTTGCTTGTAAACACACAAACTCCATCAGCAATAAAATTTATCAAGTGTAGCCTTGTAATTTTGTTTTGTACAAACCACATTTTTACAGCCTCGATAGATGCAAACCAAATAATTGAAAATCAGCTATTAAGGCCACAGGTTAAAGATAAAAACAATAATACAAACCTAATCTATAATGAATTTAGACTCCAGTTATCATGTCCTTTCTAATTATTGTTTTCTATTTTAAGATTGGATTGTTCGTACTGATTACACCACCCCTTTCAGAATCAAGAGTGGACTTGGTGGTTTATGTGTGATTTATGTTTTTTATGTTAAGTGATATGACTACAGGTAACCCGCTACCCTGACAGTGTGACGCCATAAAGCTAACAAACACAATACCTTGTTGACCTCCAGGATTTCTCGCCTCTCCTCGGTGGCAGGGCGGCTCTGGCTGGCTGAGCGATCTTCGAGTTTAGAGCTGTCATCCTCCACAAAGGGTATCAGTTGCTGGAAGGGACAGCAAACAAAAATCTGGCTATATTATTTACTGTTAGCAAAACGACTGTAAGAGGATCCCATCCAAAGCACTGACATATTCAATAAAGTGCAATGTATTAAGTTTATCATTTACAGTTAGATACAAAATTTAATACTATAATCTGTCTGTGGCGAGTTACAGTCACCTACACAAGTGTAATGCGGGTGTGAACTACAGAGAAGAAACTTGGCTCTTCTCACTGCGACATGAGCTGTCCTGAAAATATATGTGAAATTTTTGCATATTTTGTCAGAAGTTTTTATTTTTCTTTATCTACAGCCAAACATATAGACAGTAGGGCTGGGCGATATGGAAAAAAATCATATCAAGATTGCTTTTTTCACATCAGACGACATCGATATTTATCATGATATAAATCAAATCACTATTTTTGTCAAGCTTAAATTTTCCGTTACTCATAAGTTAGTTGTGAAGACATCAGAAGGTTATTTTTGATTTAAGTATGATTTATTTTTGTCAGAGGTTGAACATGACAGATGTGCTGAAGAACATTATACAACTGTTTCAGATAAATAAAACAGGTACATATATTTAAAACTAAAGGAAAAGTCGGACCAGCAGGCAAAAGCTGTCAAATTTTAAAAGAGAACACAAACAAAAAAGACCACCTTCACAAAACAATAATGGGTGTATATTAGGGCTGGGTAAAAAAATCGATTTAATCGATTTTGGATCGATTTCTTTTCAATTTTGCGTAATCGATTAATGGTGGATGAGATCGATTTTTCAGAGCAGGACCGCGAGTAAATGACTCAGAAACCGCCGACGAGAAGCGCGGCCGGCTCCGTCTCGGGCGTCTTGGTCATGCTTGCGACGGTTCTGGCATAGGAGGAACAAGGAGGAAGGGTGGGGAAAACCCCTCTGTGGGAGATCCCCCCAGCCTCAAACTCGAACTCGCAGTGCGGAGGAACTGGCTGGCGGTGCGGGTCGCGGAAGCCGATCGTTCTAGAACTATTAACTTGGATCACCTGTGGTTGAGTGCGGAATTAGAGGAATAGTAAAGCGGAAATCACAAAGCTCCACCCACCCTCCTCCTACAGTGAGTTTCTTGTCCCAAGGGCCCAACATGAGTCTGTTTCAGGGGGGCCACACTGGTGTCAGTGCCCCAGGGTGACAGTAATGTGCCTTAAGGCTGGAAGCACCAGCCATAAAACAGAATAAAGATGACGAAGAAGTCCGTTCTGATCCACTGGAGAAACATGGACAAGTTTGTGTCCTGTTCATTATTTCAGAGCTGATTCATCTGTTTACTGATGAAATGTCAGATTTATTGCCTTTCTAATATCAATATTGATTCTGTTTTGCAATGGCTGCAGTATTCAAATAATCAAGTTGCAATTCAAAATTGTACTTTGGTATCACTACATGTATCTGAATCAATCAATTAATACTAAATCGAATCAAATCGAGTCGCAATTAATCGATTCAGAACCTTATGAATCGAAATCGAATCAATTAAGGAAATTGGCCATGATACCCAGCCCTAGTGTATATACGTGGGGGCACATTCCTTAACTGCCGTAACTGGCGTAAAAACCGAAAGTGAAACTTAAGGAAAGGTGCGCACTTGCGTTCTTCTCACAGGCTACATGTATTCGTTCGGTACACCTCCGTATTGTATTGAAGGCCCTGAACTGCAACGGTTCACATCCTACTTCTCACTAACCTGGTCGCCCAAGTTCTCGATCACATTTTCTCCTGAGGGTACACTCATTATCCCAAATATTAGCGTGTGTGCTGCAGCTGCTCTTATGCCTGTGCTGTGTGTGTTAACCTAACTTGTCGTGGCTCTAGCGTGATTGGTGCGGTGCGGTGCTACTTAATTATGATTGGCTGTTCTTATGTCTGTCAAAACATGGACGAATAAATTCTATCAAAATTCTATCAAGCATGTCTCATATTTCTACTGAGGAAAAGTTATTTTGCGATATATATCATTATCGTTTTATCGCCCAGCCCTAATAGATAGTATAGATAGATAAACAGAACCCAGTTATCTGATGCATATTTACAGCTAGAGGAGCTTTTCAAAGTTTAAATAGTGAAGTAAATAAGAGGACAAAAAGGTATAATATAAAGTCAATGCATTAACAAAACTAGACATGAATCAACATAAAAGACTATTCTTGATGCATGATTCATGCATGAGGGTGATACCTTACTATTCACTTTAATAAAGTTGTCGGCATACATGCTGCTCTTACAATCACCACTGAAGCGTGGCGGCACAATATCATAAATTTCACATACTTCAACTCAAAGATCAGAACAAAAGAACAAACTTTCTGATGCCATCCATCTTCAAACAAAATAGAGGGAAAAGAACAGTGCAAGTGTGCAGAATAGTGATTTGATTTTCCTTTCAAACATCCACACACAGACATTTCTCATTTTTCTGGTCAGAAATAGAACACATAACGTTTACAGCAGATTTGATTTTCTTTCTCGCCCAAAGAGGAAATAAAATATTTTCCACTGAACATATTTTCCATCACCAATGAATTGTGTGACTATTATTACTGAAATAACCATTGTCTCCCTCCGTCTCTCTCTCCCTCCTAACGTCCACAGTGCTGAATGACGCTCGCAGCAGCAGCTACTTTTCATCATTTTTTCTGATTCGTCACATTGTTATTAATAGGAATAATTCAAATAAAAGCCAAATGAAGTGCTTAATAGATGTTTTATCAGTCATTTCTGACTACATAAGTGAACTCCACAGAAAGCCATGGAGTGGTTCAAACACTGGGTACTATTTTGTTTTCCTCTCATATTTAAGGAGCAGTATTTAAGAAAATGATGTACTTATATATATATATATATATATATATATATATATATATATATATATATATATATATATATATATATATATATCCCTTTCATTCCTGAGTCTTTATATTGTAAAAGGATTACATATTCTCATTTTACTACTTGCTGAGCGCAGATATAGGTCTGAATCATGTGCGTATGGGTAACCTCATCCAATGAGTGGCTTTACTCCAGATATCTCCGCCGTCTCATAATCTTGTTCCCATGAAGTGGTGAAAATGGGGATTCTGTGTAAAGCTCTCCAACACAGGCTGAGCCTCACCCATCTCTCTTGAACATAGAAAGACTGTACTGGCAGAGTGGAAGAGAAAGCAAGTGGGAGATTAATTCATTTTTAAACGCTCTGTGTGCTTGACCTTGTCTGCTTGACACTACAGTGAAGCTGATGTGCAAGAGTCTTCAGGCGAAGCGGCATGCCTGAGAGCCGACAGGATCGTCACCTACTGCTTTACGTCATATTGCCACCTAGTGGTCACCTCAAGCATGAGGAGCAGAGCAGGACACCAGCTTCAGAGACACCTCCAAGTAATGAGGAAGGTCTGAGAACAAATGGTTCTTCATGCAACACAAAGCAAGGGCATAAAGCATCCTATACTTAGAATGTGTGACTGATGATATGTGTGATGACCTTTGTGGATCTATTGCATGAAACTCTAAAATGTACGTACAGTGTAAATGTACTTCAGTGCAGAGCTCAATGATGTGCAAAAAATTTGCTTTGACAGATAATGCTAATTAATTGGAAATTGTAATTTTTGTATTTGATTTTCTGTGAAAAAAATATTGGAACAATCCACTACTATATGAGACATTTTGCAGCGTCTGAGCTTAAGAAACACAAATGCTCTGCAGTGATTTCTCTACCACTCTGGGGAGAAAAGATACCATATTAGCCCAAACAGACAATGTGTATTGTTTTCTGGAAATAAGCTTTTTTAACGTGGAGAAGAGCTCATCTATAATTTGATAAACTGAAATTGTGCCCTGACTTCTCCAGTGAGCAGATGTGTTTTGTGTTTCTTTGAGCTATTTTCTGAAGGTTGTGAAAACACAAGTCAAAAATTATGCAAAACTCTATTGCTTCTAGTTGAATAACAATCAAACGAAGCTATCACAGCCCTAAACAAATCTAAGGCAAGTGCTGTCATGATGTGATTTTTGTTGGTTTCTGTACCAAAACAGCATGTTCCCTTAGACGTGGAGAATCTGATTTGTAGCTTGGGATGCCCAATCACACAATAATACTTCATTTTTAATGGTATGTTGGAAGACATTTTAATTTTATTTTTTTTTAAAAATGGATACTGTACTTGATCATTGTGATTTCAACATTTCTATTAATTCTTCAGCTCTAGTTCAATGTCATGTCATTTGCAGGCTACATCAATGATGGTGATATGTCTTTCACTTTCATATACTAACAAGTGGTACCAGGCACAACAAACACCGCCCCTCGAACGTATTGCAGCTAATTTTGGCATCGATCCAGCTGATGTCATCATGTCTGTGTGTGGTGATATCAGCATATCAATTGCCTCTATATATGTGCCAAGTTTGAAGTAAATTGAAACAAAACGTATGTATTTATAGACATTTGACATTTCGCCCATTATAAGCAAATGGGAGAAGAAAAAAGATTTTTTAAAATTCATAAAAAATGTGAACTTTGACCTACTTTTCCCGAAATGTAATGACATCTATACTGGGTCACTGGCAATCTATAAACCCAATTTGGTATGAATTGAAGAAATAGTTTTGCTGTTTGAGTGTTAGCAAACAAACAAACCAAACCAAAAACAACACCCCTTGCCACCCCTTCGGGGGCCAGGATATAAATATACATATCAAGCTTAGTTTGCACATTTTTCAGGCAAACAATACCCCATTTTAATTAAAACTGTAAATCTTTCCATTGAGAACAAGTAATGTAAAGTCTCCGAAGCTTTCTTGCCAAAACAAAAAACACCATACCAGACAAGATCACAAGATTTGGCAGGAGTTTCTTTAAACAACTACAAGCCAACAAAAACGACCATACTGTAGGAAAACACACCTTGGTCCAATGAAGACTTGGAACAACGCTAATCTAAATCACATAAAGTGCTTTAGACCTGGGGTTGTGCAGCTGGAGTAGAGGCCCTGGGGACAGTAGACAATGACTGGAGAGAGCTGCTTCGTCTGGATGGA
Organism: Sphaeramia orbicularis; assembly: GCF_902148855.1. Lineage (NCBI taxonomy): Eukaryota > Metazoa > Chordata > Actinopteri > Kurtiformes > Apogonidae > Sphaeramia > Sphaeramia orbicularis. The sequence goes on along the minus strand of NC_043967.1, from coordinate 36,670,832 downwards.
ATGGCTGACTGGTGTATGAGTATGTCTGGAGCCAGGCAGTGTCAAGACTAACACAAAAGAAATGTAACAAAAAAAAAAAATGCAGACAAACAGATGGAGAGGAAAAGTCAGATAGTCTACGAGGGAAAGAAGAGGGCAGAGGTGGGGAGAACAAGACACAAAAATGTGAAAAGAAAGAACAATAAGACAAAAAAAAATATAGAGGCGAAAAAGTGACAGGAAGACATGGAGACCAAGAGGCTGAGAGAGGCTGAGATCTGGATGGCGGTCTGTGTTTCTGTCAGTTTCCAGGCCAAGCTTTTTGCCAAACTGTACGCTCTGACTCTTGGAGGAAGAAAAGACAGCAAGGACATGTGCAGGATATTATATCAGACAAACTATGAGCTTGTCTCTGGCTCAAGAAAAGCTTGAGGAAAAGAGGAAAGTTTTTTTCATTAGATAATTTCAGACCCGAGCCAATGACATATCGAATTTTAAAGGTAGTGAGCTGATTTTGGCAGCTTGTGGGGGAAAAATGAAATGTGCTGAGTAGGGCGGGAAAGATGGATGGAGAGTGTATTGTGTGTATGTGTGTGAGTGGGTTGCACATGTCGTTGTATATGTGCGTATACCCATGCAGCACTTGTGTGTGAGTGCGGCTGTGTGAGTCATAACCCCTGCCTCTTCCACAGAAAGATGGATGTGGTTTCCTGCCTGACAGAGAAGAATGGGCTAATGAAGTTCTCCAGGTTTTCTCACTGAGACACAAAGAAAGGGTGGAGAAAAATAAAGCAAAAAAATAACACAAGAAAATGAAAATTACAAGGTGAACATGTAAGGGAGAGGGAAATGAAATGCCATGGCTGTTCATGGCAGGAAATGACAAAGGGGAGGAGGACTTGGGCTCTGTCCAAAATGGCCCGCGATGTGCTACTGGCATACTGATTCAGTCCTCAAGTAGTATGCGTTACATATGCTATAAACTTGCAGCTTACCAAAGATACATGGACGAATATTATACAGGCTAAATTTGACAATACATTTGCTGCTTGAGATACTTCATCTTTTATTTTTAAATGGCTTGTACAGATCAAGATGGTCATATACAAGTTAGTCCAGCAACGACAAGTAAATTCAGAAAACTGCATCAAAATGCCCCGCCTTCGCTCACTGGAAGCTGGGATAGGCTCCAGCATTGCCACCACCCTCTGGAGGATAAGGCGGTCTGGAAAATGGATGGATGCACTGGTGTTTTTTAATGTAGATTTGGAGGAAAAACATGCATGCTCTTGCCTTTTGAAATGCTGAAATGAGCAAATAAATTATGTACCACACACGGGCAACCGATGCGAACAGTCTCATTCATATAAAACAATGGGAGATTTCTGTTAGAATATAGCATAGATTTCTGCAAACATGCTAATTGCTTCCATGATGATGAGCCTGGTGGTCATGTGACTATGTAGTACACAGGTGTCAAACATGTGGCCTGGGAGCCAAATCTGGGCCGCCAAAGGGTCCAATCTGGCCCGTGGGATGAATTTGTGGAATACAAAAATTACACTGAAGATATTGAAAATCAGTGGAGTCAACATAGTTTTAATTCAGGTTCCACATACAGACCAATTCAGTCTAAAGTGGGTCAGAACCAGTAAAATAGTCTTACAATAACCTATAAATGTATTTTTTTAGTGTAAAAAAAGTAAAATTACAGGAAAATGTTTAGATTTACAAAGTATCCTTCTACAAAAAATGGGAAAAACCCAAACAAATATGAACAACCTGAAATGTCTTTAGAGAAGCAAATGTCATTTTAACAACATTCTGCTCGTTACTAAATGTTTTGTGTATTTGTAATTGTAATGTAAATTGTAATGCACATGTGTAAATGATAAACTGAGGCAGAATATTGTTAAAGTTGCACGTATTTTTCTTAAGACATTTCAGATTGTTCATGTTATTCAGCTTTGTAAGGAAACTTTGTTGATGTAAATGTTTTCAAAATGTAATTTGACTTTTTTCACTGTTATTATTTCACTGGTCCGGCCCACTTGAGATTGTATTAGGCTGTATGTGGCCCCTGAACTAAAATGAGTTTGACACCCCTGATGTAGCAGGTTATTTTTACATTCTATCCATTTTCCACAATTTTCAAAGAAGCTGAAACTTAGTCTGATACATTGCTCAGCTGTCACTATTTCCGCTACATAAAAGATAAAATTAGTTAAAAGCAGGTACGTTGTCTACAGCAGCTTAATGGTGGGTCAACCAGCTTATTAAACCTTATTTCACATCAAAATCAGAGTGGCCATAGACCTCCTCTTGGTTTTTAGCTGTTTTTTTTTTGGTTCTCACATAAAAAGACTTCACAGAAAAAAGTCTATTTTATTTTTATTTTCTATGCCCGTGCACTCACTTGCAATATCACCAAGTGTTGTAGAAGGATTAATTATTTCCAAATAGAGCTATTCAAGTCCTCTGGTGAAAATCATTATAATACACTAAGTTACTTTACATATGCAGATTACTGCTCATATTCTGCAGGATGGAACATGTATTAAACTATATACACATAATATGAATACAGCAGGTGCTATATGTGATTCTGAATACACCACCAGACACAGAAAGGGAAACAGAAAACAGAAAAGCTCAAGAGAAACAGGAGAAAACAATGTGAACATAAAAATTAACTGAGAGATCGAAGGGGATGAAAAAGGACACAAGCAATAACAAGAGAGGGACTGAAAGAACAGAATGACAAATACATACAAAAAGGGGGAGAAAACTTGCAAACGATCGAGGAAAAAAAAACAGAGGAGGAGAAAGCAAAGGATTTGCAACGACAGCTGGAAAAAAAAAAAAGAGGAAAGCGCTGACGTGTGCATTTGGTCCAGCTGTTCATTAAACGGCTCTGTTGCTAATTAGGCTGCTATGAGGTCACGCTGTCCGAGTCATTGATTCCACTTCCTGTTTCGGGCAGCCAATAGTGAGCGGCTGTCAGGCAGGCACCTGAATTCTCCAGGATGATAAATGGCATGCACACCGGGGCCAAAATCAACGACCCTCATTCCCAGACAAACATGGCTGGGCTGAGCTATTGGCTGGTCAGCGCTGGACCAGGTCTCGGTCTCAAGGGGAAAATAATAAGCATTTAATTAAGGAGAAAGTAGTGGTGTACCGACTAAATGAAACTTTACATTGTAACTGAAAGGAAAATGTCAGCTCACAGACTTTGAAATTGGGGTGAAACAGCAGATGAGTCATTTCGGATATATCATTCGAAATGCCTCTGACCGACTGTATTATTCAGTCCAGAATATGTACACGGTGGCAGCCATCACAAATTTGTTCCAATTTAAGAATGGTCTCCTCCCACATCCTTCTTTATCCTCAGTAGGAGTCTGGTGAGAGAGATTAGCTCCGAGCCAATCTGTAGAAATTGGGAAGGGACTGCCGCAGTCATAAATCCAATCAAACAGTGGTGGATAGCCTCGCTGTAGCCCTGCATGGAGCCTCACACTGTGCAGGCCCAGTCAGTGTCTATGTACAGTATGTGTGTTTCTTGGGAACATGCTTTTATGCTGACATGATACAGAGCACAACATGAATGTTTATGTGCATGCAGTATCAGCATATTTACTTTGAAAGGGGCTATATGTAGTACTTCTACTTTCCAATATAATTTATAATTTACACAATGACCTAAAAATATCATTAGAGTGTTTAGAATGAAGAGTTCTGAAGACACAAATATACTGGATTTTAGACATATGAAATTAATCTATTTACAACAGTTTGGGGGATTTATGTGACCACTAGAGGGAGTAGTGAGTCACTCTGCCGGTGAGGAAAACTCAGAAAAATAGGGCCAAATGTCCTGTAGTCCAACAGCATATTTAAAGACATTAATTGATATTCCTTTGACCTTTCAAGGTTACTGAAGGTCAAAGGTCATGGCACCAAATTAAAGCCCATATGTGACATCCTATCTATTGCCAATAGTAATTATATTAATATCTTCAACTGTTTTTGGACCTTCGGGCTGTTGGACTAAAAAGCGATGACAAATAATTTTCAGAGGCAATGAAACTGACAAAGTAATAAAACCTAAAAGCACTGCTGTTTTCTCCACTGGGCACAGCTCTAAATGAAAAGAATGGAGTTTGATGATGAAATCAGTGTTTCTTCTACACGGGTGAGTTTGATTATGAGGCTCATAAAGGTATAAAGTCATTATGTGATGTAAAAGATTAAAGGTTAAAAGTGAACTTGGTTTACCCTCTTCATGAAGGAATTTGATTTACCCATCCCAAAATATACACAGAACCCAGCATTAGCAATTAGCATTAGCACATAGCACACATTAGGAACAGTGAGCTGCCATTGAAGGCACACGGGTACCAACTCCAGATCTTCATTACTGTGTTATTATATTTGTTAGGTTCTCTATTTGTTGATCCATGGTATAGACTAAATTGTGACAGTTTTGATCTTGGGATGATTCCAAACAGATCTTTAGTGCAGCTACTGACAACACAAACCATGCAGAAAACTGAGGTGATTTGTGGTTTTACTGTGGCTATTTTCTGTCTAAAACCAGAGCTTATATCACAAAGACACAAATTCAACACACCCGGGATCTGTTACTTGTCTGATATTCGTCATGATATCATAATGGTGACCAATATCTTAAAGGTGACCAATCACAAACATGGATAAGTTTAGATCAGCTGTAAAATTCCTACAAGATTCAAACATAATCACACAAATATGAGAGACACTGCTCACTGCATGAATGTGTGAGTTAATATTCTTAACGGTATCACATTATTAAGGTGCAAATGGTTCTAACTGTAATTTGATCTGTTTATTCTGTTACATTAATGCCATGCTTATACTGTATGTATGTTTATGGCATGTAAGATAGTTTTAGTCTTATTCTTTCAAACCTGGCGCTGCTAAATAGTCTGGTACAGTCTACTCTCGTTATACCGCCAACTTCCGTTCACGGCCAAATTGGCGGTATAGCGAAAATGGCGTTACAACGGGTTGCGTCCATAATGTGCATGTCTTTACTATATGATGTCTATGCTGCCTCCGTTAACCCGTTCTAATTGCGTTTCTAAATAAATCTTGATTCTGTTATGTTGTAAGGGATCATTTAAAGTGGGGAAACATTTTAAGCATTATTATACCGTGTCGGGAAATGACACCCCATCATCTTGAGGCTTTGGCTTAATCCCACGTCCTCTTCCCGACATCCTGACCTACTGAGTGTTCTGCGACAAAAGAAGGGTGGCCGTTCCGTAGACCTACTCGTAGCTTGTCGCGATCAGCGTCTGGCGCGTTTGTTTCAGTGCATTGTTAAAATTTATGTGTACTCGATGGCAATCACGCTGGCGGTATAACGGTCGGGAAATCAATGGTATAAGTGTTGTTTGTGCATGGAACTGGGCTGGCGGATGGCGATAGGCGGAAATGGCGGTATAACGGCGGGCGGTTTAACGAGAGTAGACTGTACTAAGTAAAGAGGAAACATAAGTACAGGGATAGCAGGTTTTCTGTCAGATACTCTAAGGTTAGCAAGTTTAAGACTTAAATACCTAAAGTCTGATTCAAGACTATTTTTTATATCACTAAATAATAGAAAATGAAAGGGTTTAGATAGTCTCTGTAACTTTCATGTTCTTCAAAGATCCTATTGGTATCACTGGGGGTTTATTTTTATTCTTTTATATATCCAGCATGAGGTCCTCAAGATCTTCAAGGAGAATTGATTAGTAAATAAACCTGATCTGCTCCAGAGCAGGGTAAGTTACCATGGCGATTTAACCTAAAAGTACCTGTGAGATACTGAAAACCCAGGGCTGAACCAAAAGTTAAGCTGTTAACCTATCGGTGCTGCACTGTAATACCAGCCCCAGAAGTCAGTCTGAAGGTGTACGAACCCTTTCAGAGACTTAGATTGGGTCTGCACAAGGAAAATAATGAAAATATATAATGTACTATAACACTGTCCAATACTGCAATGATGATATTACACACATTTTATAAAGCAGTTGGGTGCTTCTATGAAACTGGGTTCATTTTGGTATGTGGCACTTTGCCAGCTTTTTAGACCCAATAATAAAAGAGAAATTTGGACATATTTCCCCCAGGATGTACCTAATGATGACCTCAGATAAATACAAAAAAAAAAAAATACTCTTGCTCTGAGCCATCCAAAAATTAATGAATTTTTGATAAAATATTTGGCCAAAAATAGGACCAAAATGAGGACAGGAAAAGCTACCTAGGTGTTATCTTGAGAACATCGCTTGAAATGGTCTTATGTACTGCTATAAATAAAGACACTGTGTTAAATTTGAGGATCCTTGTATTTTTTCTAATCCAAACATGCAGGTTTTTCATGAAACGGCAGTCTCATTCCACGTTTGCCGTGTAACCCATCGTGTCCACTCACATTACATGCAGAACCTGCCCATTTAAACACATACAAATCGCAAGTGAGTTTGCAACAGCGGTCACTTTTGTGAAACACTGCCTTGCACAACTGGTTCGATTCCCAAAATGTACCTATGAGAGAATTTTTTAAAATAGTAGTGCAAAATTTTTGTGTACTTTTTACCATGTTACATGCAGATTCTTGAATAAAAATAATATAAAAATGTGTTTTATCTGAAAAATAGTTTCTTTTTTATCTCAATAAATAACTGTTTTTAAAATAGACCCAAAGTGCTTCCAAACTTGCTTCATAACATTAGTCTACATTTGGTTTGAATTGTCAGCCCCCATGTCCTGTTTTTAGGAACCAGTTTAACAGAAGCACCCAGTTGTAAAACACTCAATTTCTCCATTTTCTGAATACAAAATATTGCCAAAACAGCAAAAGTGCTCTTCATTTTCAATACAAGGTCAGAGCTGCATTATTCTTGAAATGTTGTGTTTGCAAACCTTTTAGTTACCACCAACCTGTTTATTTTCCATATCCTCAAGAACGAGAGAAAACCAATAAACAAGGATAAAAATAGACTACATGTATTTACAGACTGATAGTAGAACGTGCTTTCACTGTCAAATGTGCATTTATTGCCTTGTAAATAATTCTTTAAATAAAATGGCATTAGAAAGGTAGTTTTCTCTGACCAAAAAAAGATACTAATAGCAATAAATTTGCTGTCCAATCAAACATGCAATGTGGTGCAAGTATATCCTAATGTGGCGCAGATAATGCAGATTTACTTTTAACAACAGAAGCTTATAGGGAATTAGTCTAGCTTTCATGCTGACTCTAAAAGGTAATGTCTTTTAGTAAGCCACTGATTTTAAGAATGTAATTGTATTCTTAGTACCACCTACTTAAACTATTGCGTTATTACCCAATATGGGTGTACAGCATGAATATGTCTATTGATAGCGAACATTTAAAAACATTCATGTGTATTTCTGTGTCTCTGTAGGAAAGCAGGGATGGATTGTGGATGTGGGCTGTTGTTCCTGTAGGTAGATGTCGGTGACTGTAACCAGCAGTAAAGAGACTCTGGAGACTCACCTAAAGCGACCAATGAATCTGCTGTGAGCTGAGAAAAGACAGACCTAGAGGGAGCAGGTAAGATAACAGTCCCCCAGGGCAAAGATGTGTGTTTGTGTGTGTGCTCATGACCAATTGGAGGGGAGTGCAGGGTGTGGTAATATAAAATGACCTAGTTCTTTTGAACTAACAGCTCTCTTTCCTAATTTAGTCGGCAATCCAGTGACAACTGGGCTGAACACTATGTGACAATGGCTGAAACCACAAAATCGTGACAGGTTCACACAGTTTGTGTTTGCACCTGGTTGGACTCATTGCTTATCAAATTAAAAGTGTAGTTCCAACAGCCCAGTGGTCTCAAACGCATCCTGGAAGATCTAACTGCTGAAGAACAGTTTATGCATGAATAGCGTAATGTAGGACAAAGTAGCTCCAAGTTTGGTGATGTAATAAAGCTCTATATCAGGGGTGTCAAACTCATTTTGGTTCAGGGGCCATATTCAGCCCAATATGATCTCGAGCGGGCCAGACCAGTAAAATAATGACTTAATAACCTATAAATACTGACAAATCCAAGTTTTTCATTTTGTTTTAGTACATTAAAAAAACCCAATTAAATTCTGAAAATATTTACATTTTACAAAAAAGATGTGAATAACCTGAAAAAACAGAAATTTCATTTGAAAAATTTGTGCAATTTTAACAATATTATGCCTCGACTTATTATTTATACATGTACATTACACACAATGTTACATAAACATTTGGTAACAGGCAGAATATTGTTAAAATTTTGGGGTTTGGAATTTGAACAGTTTCTACAATATTCCATCTCTTATTATTAACACAACTACAGATCACAGTGGATCCATAAATGCACCAAACATTTAGGAACAGTCAGAATATTGTTAACATTTCTCATTTCGGGTTGTTAATCTTTGTTTATATTTATGTATTTATTTGTATTTTATTGTGAAAAAATAGCTCTGTAAATGTAAATATTTTCACAGTGTAATCTTATTTTTTTCACTCAAATTTTTCACAAAGAAAATGTATAGTTGTCATTATTTATGCGTTACTGTGTTGTTATTTTTACTATAGATCACATTGGTCTGTATGTGGAACCTAAACCAAAATGATGTGGACAACCTGGACTGTTCAGTTTAATTTTTGCACTTTCATCCCGCGGGCCGGAATGGAACCTCCGGCGGGCCAGATTTGGCCCCCGGGTCACATGTTTGACACCTGTGCTCAATATGGTTTGACATTGGACAAAAACTGCTGGACATTATTTCACTGCCAGATAAAATAAAATACCATCGTAATATTTGTGCTTAATAGCAAGAATGAGTCATATTTCCAGCTGCTTAATGGAATAGGTGCACTATATTTTAATTGTAACACAAGTTTTAAATTCTCCTGAGTCAGAGTTTTTGATCATTCTTATTTCAGGGTTTTTGCCGGCTTTTAACAAGTTCAATTTAAGACATTTCGAGACTTCTTCAAGACATTATCACTGCAACTTTAAACCTATTTCACGCCACACTGAACCTGGTCTTACCCATATTAGAAGAAAGAGGTTAATAGAAACAATTGTAAGTTATTACTAAAAGGAGGAGACACCACTTTAGTCCACACAAAGTATTGCAACACACGAACTAAGAGAGTACATTTGTTAAATCTTGAGCTAGAACTTGATGAAAATGATCCCTTGTATGCAAACTAGGCCAAAACTTTCTTTAGAACGATACACACACACGTGTACTGTAAATGTGACAGTAAAAAAAAACATTTATCTTTTCACACTATCTAAGAGGAAACTGTCAGACGTGCACACAAAACTCTGAAGGACCCCTACACATTCTACACTCACACAGAATAAGAATTATTACCTTCAGATAAACAGAACCAGCAAATACAAAAACAACACTTTCTTTTTTTTTCCTACGTATATTATTCCACACAACAAACAAACAGCTCAAGCCTTCCTAGAGTAATGTATTAGACCTCTGGGATTAATGATCATTTCTCATTTTTATTATTATATATATTTTTCTCTCACAAAGCATATTTAATCTATTGCTGGTGTTTGCATGTATTATTGTGTCTCTGTGTTGTTGCTTTAGTCTATATTATATTTACATTTAAACTATATACGTTATTGCAGCTGTGTGTAGCACCACTGCCCAAGCCCTGTGAGGACAATAAAGGATGCCGAATTTCATCTGAAACATGTCACATCAGTATAACAAACCTCCTATTTGTCACGTCTCACCTCTGGAGGTATGGGATCCAGCCCAGCACAGTTTTCGTTGCATTTGTCGTACACAAGGCGCAGTTTGCGGAAGAGCACGGAAAGCATGCGTAGATGCTCCTGAAGTTTTCCAAGCCGGTCCTGATGGGTGTTGGGATGGTAGGTGACTCCATTGGGCAACTGAGAAGCAGCAAAGAGCACAGACAGTGTTCAACAAAGTACAACTTTACAGTATAGCTAGCATTAACAAAAAACAGCACCCTACGACTACGCTATTAGGACTGTTTGTTTTCAAAATGACTTAGGACTATGTGATGATGATGATGATGATGATGACGATATAGAGTGCTGTGCAAAAGTTTTGAACCCAAAGTAGGTTTGCTAATTTAGCAAGAGTATCATGATCATGTATAATAATATAAACTGAATTACAAAACAGCATTAAAAAAGGAGTTTCAGAAAAAAATGTAGTGAAGTATTTATTATTTAGTGTGACATTCCTTTGTACTTGAACTCTTCTGCACTGACATTACAAGATTTACTGAACTCATCTTCCAGTGTTTTACACAAGGTTTCATTCCACACACGTCCAATGTTTCTTATTGTTCGGGCTATTTTTTGTCATGGGAATAAAGATCCCACTAACTACTGACTGTTTCCTGTGGAAGCCGTCTTTATATAAAAGCCAAGTGGCCTCTGTGTGCATGCATGCATGTATGTGTGTGTGTCTGGGGATTCAGACAAAATCCAGAAAGAGCTGACTGCTGCAGTTTGGCATATTTATGTATTTTTAGTCAAGGAACAAACTAGCAAAAACGGCAAGTTCATAGGACCAACATTTTGGCAGATATTAATAATTTTGGAAAGCAATAACCTTACAATCATGTTGCTATACTCAGAATACTTTGGCGGTGACTGCTGGACAAATATGGTACAGCATGCACGAGTACACAACAGCATAAAAACTACCAAATCTAGAACCCATGGATCCTCACAGGTCAATGCGCTAGTGTAGTTTATATTTTTTGACTTCTCAATGCTGTACACAATATTTCTCTCAATTTCTTTGCTGTATTTAAATAAAAATACTGAAAAATGATGCTCATCCCCACCATGAAAAAAACAACAAACCTACATATGACCTAAAACTTTTGCACAGTCCTATATATTATGTGAGAATAGAAAAACATTTAACATATCTCAATATGATTTATGGATTATTCTGTTGTCTTGCAAAGCACATTGTTCACATCATTAGTTTTATCATTTGGATGATGTTTTGCAATATTCCACACATGCAGGAAATTTGCATCAAAGCAACTCGAACAAACATACAGGACAGGGAATGCGACACAAAAAAGAGGAATTCTGGACACAGAAAGGACTCCATCTATCCAAGATACAAGGAGCTCTTATCTAAAATGAAGGTCGACTTCTTCTCACGGACACAGCTTGAGCTTGATGAAATAAGGCTGAATGCCAGTCGTCATAACAGACTCAAACAGCACAAACCTCTTTCACCACCTACACAAGAGTCATGTCAAACAGAACAGCAGTAGGCACACTTCATCCATACAGTCATTTTGTTTACAACTATAGCTGACAGTGTTTGAGATGAGAGCTACAAATATGGTTAAGAGCTCAAAACAAACCTTTAACACACATGTGTATATTTTGTTACGAGCTTGACTGCAAATTTTCAGAAAGGTTCTAAATCACAGGAATAGAATAATGAAATATAAGTAAATATATTTTAATTTTGAGCAGTTCATATCAAGTATTATATTCATATGAAATTAACTCTATTGGATTATGTGAGTTTGGTCTTATAATTACATATACAAAGTGAATAAGAGTATGTTTATTAGATTCAAACTTACTACAATCGTACTATTGTAGGAGTTGTAAATCAAACAAAAAACAACTCAACAAGACCAAATAGTTCAGTTGTTTCACTCCTCATGTTTTCTTACACTTTCATACGAGCTGTCATCACTGGCTTTTAACTACAATGGGTGTAAAAGAGTAAGAAGACATGTTTTTATTGAGAGGATCAACAAGCCTCTGGGGCAACGCTGTCTGATTATAAACATCCTACATAACGTAAAACAAGCCTGCCTTCAGGGCAAGCAACGCAAAAAGGGATACACAGACGAAACAACAAAATACAGGGGAGGAGGAGGGAAGAGGGGGGAGGAAGCAGGGACAAGAAGATAAATGAAGAATTTTTATGAGTATAAAGACAGCCTGTGACTTCAAAAAAAACAAAAAAACAAGTCAGAACAATGCTGTTTGTACATTCTGTGACTGAGTGGTTGTTTTGGCCCGCTCCGGCTATGATTTTAATAAGGTGCAGGAAAGATCATTTCGGAAGAGCTGACAGACATCCATGATAAACTGGCGCTGACCCCGGTCTTCAGGACACAGACAGGCCTGAACTACGCGTGAACCGCAAAGAAAACAGATGGAAAACGAATAAGCTATACAAAATACATCAAGAATTTCACGCGTTTAAACCATGACAGCTATCCGTTGTCACTTGAATGCAATAACCTGATACTTGATATGACAATAAGATGCATTTTAACACATTAATAGGACACATAAGAGCTATGCATTGACTGTGGGGCTTAGCCGACCACAAGAGTAATAATATGCACATTTACATTTAAGGTTTCCTGTCAATGTAACTGCTATGAAAGGAGGAAGACCTTGCACGATTAGCCTCTATTCTTTCACCTACGGTTGAAAATGTAGGTGTAAATAGGTCTAAGAGCAGCCTGTTGAGAGAGTAACCTTCAGAATTCAATACAGTACATAGTGACAACCTGTGTGGTCACCTCTGTTCTCTTAGATATCAACATGTTTCAGCGAATATTTTTGTAAAAACACCTCAGAGTCTCTGGGCACAAGTTAACAGGGTGTCTGCACATTTTGTACACAGAATTTTATCATTTAAATACCTTTTCAATCAGGGAAAAAGAATAACATATCTGCAATAAAAGAAGGTGATATACCAGTCAACAGGAAACATTTGTAGATTATAACAATTTCTTCATTTACAGGATATGAGCAGTGCCAATGTATATGCAAAACCCAAAGCCCTTCCTTCCTGAACAACTGACAAGAAACAAATCATCACAAGTATATAATGAACAGCAAATTTGACAGAATTAGAATTCACATGATTGTATCAATTTTATGCAACTTTTTACTTCTACATCACTGCATTGGAAAAGCAACTACTGTGGTTTCGACTCCATTACATTTGACTGACACGAACAGCGGCAGTTTATCATTTATGTCCTTCCAAACCACAGATCTCCAAATGAAAAACCGGCCCACCAAAAGTTCCAATCCAGCCCACGGGATGAATTTGCAACAGTCAAGGGTGTCAAACTCATTTTACTTCAGGGGCCACACACAGCCCAATGGGATCTCAAGTGGGTCCGACCAGTAAAATAGTAACAGACAACTAAATAAATAAAAATAATAATAATTTTAGCTTTTTTTTCCACTGAAACAAACAGAAATTTGGAGTTGTCATTATTTACATTCATTATTATGTCATTATTATATTATTACATTTCTGGTCCGGCCCATGAACTAAAATGAGTTTGACACCTGTTTCCTGCTGTTTCCTGGTTTAGAGAAACATGGCAGTCACAAGACAGTGAAAAAACTAAGCTGAAGAAGTTGTAAAACTCCACTGAGATTTCTTTAGCACACTGGAGAGGGAACATCCACTTGAGTCGACAATGTGAGCCTATGTTTTTTTTTTTTTGTACAAAACTGGAATTATGTGGTGACTTTGTCAATGCAGGCAGACTTTTTTGAGTTTTATTCTAAATACTGAAATAAGTGTAGGTCCACAGTTACAAAAGAGTAAACAGTTTTTAACCCAATAACAGTAACATATATACCAATATATGACTTAAGTACACAACCAGGTTTCCTACAGGTTTCTACAAGTTAAATTTAAGTCTCCGTAAGACCTTTTAAAGACTACTTAAAACAGAATTTAGTGCTCATTTCACAGCCTATTTCATGACCATACTGGCAAAAATTCATGACTCCTAGAATTTAGGAAAACCTGTGTTAATCAGGTCGAGAATGATCTTTTCTCTAACCTGGCATCATTACATTTGCACTTCTCCATGCTTACTTTTCACTTCTGAGATCATTTCTCACCGGGGGCTGCAACGTTAGTGATAATTAGTTCTTAATTTCAATATAAATTGTCAGGCTGGAACGAGTGGAACTAAGTAGACGGTTGCATTCTTTGCAGCTTGGACATTTCCCAGACACATTTAAACACAATCCAGCAAAGAAGTTCATGGCAAACATAACTTAAGACCTACTATATCAAATTTAATATCTTTTTAAAGACTTTTTTTAAAGTATTAAATACAGATTTGCAAATTCAAGATTTTTAAGACTTTTTAAGATCCTGTGGAAACTCTGACAACATATCACCAAACACAATATCAACAACAGAATCTAAACTAGGTAATAGGTACTCCTTTTAACACCTACAGCACTAAAATGTAATATGCATATTGATACAACAGTAAAAAAAAACAAAAAAACAATGACAGGAATAATTTTACTGCATAGTGTCTACTGTTACTTGCTCTCGTGCAATAAGTAGGTTTTGAAATCCAAACATTGTACTTTTACAGCAGTAACTGATCTGAATCCTTCTTTCCCCTCTGACCTGCATGTTCCTGAGGAGCTGGAAGATCTCCATGGTCCTGAGGACAATGTCTTGGACTGTCTCCTGGCCGATGCGACATAGGGACGCTGTGTTGACGTCTCGAGCTGCTTGAGCTTGTGGCTGCTGTTGCTGCTGAGGTGGAGGCGGCTGCCCCCCAAAGGGTGACACCAATGGAGGGGTTGTCATGGAGACAGCAGGTCAGGATGACAGTGAAGTGGAGAGGCAGGTGAGATTACCTGTCAGGATATTCTCCTTACATACCTTGAAGGGATGGCACAAAATGGTAGAAGAGAGACAAATCGAGATGAATGGGACAGAAATAGCACCAAGATATTAGTTTATGTGAGATGAATGTTAACTTCTGGGATGAAAATCAAAACGGACAGAGTCACAATGATGTATACTGAGGTTAGTGCAGTAATAACAGCACAAAATCCTTTTTTTTGGCAAAAAAAAAAAAAGTTGTAAGAAATGCATAGAACTGTGTTGAAATAATGCTAATCCATTTGTGCACAGACTACTGATATTATTTGACAGTGGAAGCTATATTTTTAGAAATATTGGATTTTGAATAGCACGTGTATGTGAAAACTTTTGCTGGTGGATGGATGTGACATTACCCATGATGATCTGGTCAGTACCAGTACTTTATTAGTAATAAACTTATATACTTACTATTGCTAATTATTCTCTTATTCATAAATGTTATTATTGTGGATCTAAAACAATAACAGCTGACACAAAAACACAAAATGTGGCAGTGGACGGATGTGACATGGTTGTTACAGATCCCATCATACTGATGTTCGGCAGCCATGTCACCGTTTACACTAATGATCCCTGTGCAAAAACTAGTATCAGAGTTATTTATTGTATAGTTTATCATCATACTAAAGAGTAAATAACAATATAGAATTGTTATTTCTTTACAAAAACGCTTATTATTAGAAAACCGTTGATTTAAAAAGTGACGTGTGACATTCTTAATGTATGTATTGGCGTAACATAAGCAGGATGGATCAGCACCATACTCCATATTGCAACCTGTAAAAATAAAACATGTCGATGGCCAAAAAACAAAACCTCCTATCTGAAAAAATCACTTTTTTCAGGAAACAAAAAAAAAAAACGTTTAGTTTTATTATAGTATGGTCTTTGTTGAAGATATCCAAGCATATTCTACTGTTCTCAGACTCTCTATATTATGTGTTAACAATACATACTACGTATTTATGCCCCCCAAAGTGCAGTCCATTTAATGTGAAAACTCAAAATCTAAAAATTTGCAGATAGGAGGTTTTGTTTTTTGGTCATCGATGTGATATGTAGTACATAATCTTGTAAGAAAAATTGGGGAATCTAGAAGAGTAGAATATTAGTTTTTCAGGTAAATTCAGTTCAAATATAACTTGGCCATCTGTGACATGAAAATATAGCATTAACTGTGATGAAATTGGACATTTTTGAGCTGAAAACATAGTTCATATGACCATCAACATGTTGCAACAGAACTGAAATCCTGTCAATTTGCAGAGCTTGCATTTACCAACACAAAGTTCCTTTGGGGATTTACTTATATTGATTTCTTATGAACAAAGACATAAATAAGACCTCTAAGCAAATTTTAGCCGTTATACACGAGACACAGTAAAATAATCTAATATTATCTAGGTGTGTCAAAACTAAAGGAGACCTGAGTTCAGTAAATACATTCAATATAGATTAAAAAATCGCCATGCTAACGTCATAGCATCTCACGTTTGCTGTAAACCAGGTGTTTATACACTTTTACATGCGTATAAATAGTCTGATATAGTTGAATGCCACACCCAAAACAAATCCATGGAATAACGGTTTCATTAGCTAACATGGACAAGTGTAGTGACTGTCACCGAAGCTAAGTGGACAGTCAAAGCACAAGCCACTTCTGCTTTTCCTCGGTCTTTTCTTTTATGTCGTTTCACTGTCTCGCTCCAAAGTACATCGTAACTTTGCAGTGAGTGTTCATATGTATTTAATACCACGTTAGACAGCTTGTAATGTTACCTGTGTGCTGATAATTTATCTGTTTTGTTGACATGTCAAGTCTCGGCTCCGCTCCTTATGTCTCAGCTGCTTAAACTATCGCGAGATTTCATCATAATCTCGCGATGATGGTGGTAAATAACAGAATAGAAACGCCGCAGGAAAAGTGTTTGTGTCGTTTTTAATTGACTTTGGGAGATATTACAGTGTGTGCAAATATAATAAAAATACATAATGGAAGAAAATATCACACCAGCTTGAATGAGTATTATATTGTTGTCTTGAATTATTTTTATCCGTCCAAAAAACTTTCTTTTCAATGACCATATTACAGTAAAGAGGCGCAGTGCAAATGTGTTGAGGCTCCTCAGGGTAATAGCGCCATATGCTGGTCTGTTCTTATATAACAACTCACACACAGCTGACTTCATCAGCCCTCAAGCCAATTTATGCCACATGATTGCTTCTCATGGGTCATTATAAGTTTTTTAGTAAGCATATTTCATATTCTTCCCTCAAATGGATATGTAGCCTATTCCTTTTGGCTTGAATTAAATCATTCAATGTATCCATCCAGCCATTACTATACAGCTGTGCTTGGATTATTTTGTGAGCTATCTAAATTCAAATTAGTTTAAAATACACGAGATGTCAGAAGTAGACAGTATGCTATACAAGGCTGCTTCTTCAGCATATGCTCTGCCATGCAGAGTTACTGCTCCGACTCACAAAGACTGGAAATAAAAGATTTATTGAAAAAAGGGAAAGGCTTTGCCCTCAGGCTCGAGTGGGGCTGAAAAACTAGATTAGGATGCCTATTACTTAATTTACATTATTCATTCAAATTTTGGGTTACAGGCTGGATTTCAATTTCCTTTTATCTGGAACACATTTTGTGTAATAATAACCTGAAGTCATTTCTTTTCACTGATTCTTATTCGCTAAAAAAAAATCCTATCTTCACCACTACTACTGATATGGAAAACACTGTCAAGTTCACTTGGCTGCCCACAACTTCTTAATTGCAGAAGAAGTGCTGGTTAGCTTGCCAGACTGAATGATTACTCTTACAGTCCCCATCTGCTATCCCACCAGAATAACTGAGGCATGCCATTTGGAAATGAGTTTCTCCATAATCATCCTGCTTGTCTTTTTGGTGTGTTTAAATGGGACAAGGGGGAAGTGATGGCGAGAAGCTGGAGGTGAAGGTATTGGTAGTAAGATGAGCGATGAATGTGTTTTCCAATTGTGATCAAACTCATCATAGTCATAGAAAAGGTTAGAAAATGTAAATGGAGTGTGTGAGTGTGTGCATGTGCAGGCCCATGTAGTCTGGGTGTGTTTATCATGTGTTTATCATGGTAGCAGAGCTCAGAAGGCAGCTGTGTGCAGGCACAGAGTGACTTGAGAGGCCATTTATCATCACTGATCAAAGTAAATAGAGAAACAACAGAATGTATTGATTACATCAAAGCAAGCAGATGAGAAATGCATTGATTCCAAATCCTACATTTAACAGAGTCACCCAGACACAAAACATTCATGTTAATATTACAGCCCCATCATTCATCACAAGGCAATCTCATCAGCTTTGTATGATTATCACAGGCACAAACTGGTAACTGGAGAGCTGTGGGAATAGGATTTGAATAAAATATTAAATGAATAAGCAGTGCAGCATCTCATTACACCAGTGTGTCTCATGCGGAATTCTAACTGTACATCATATGCTGTGGCACATAATATTTGAGCCCAGTGGAATAAATAACATCATGCAACTTTGATTACATCAGAACAGACTGAATGTTCATGGCATTGTAGCATCTTAATCATCACTACACAAACCTTGAACTTGAAACATGGGAATCAAATGAAATGAAAGGTGGAGAAGACAGAATAAGAGTACCACAGTATTCATATTATTTTGATTATCATATTGCACAAATCAGGGTTACAAAGTGTTAAATATGTTGGCAAAAGTCAATGTCAATAGCAATAAAATTAAAAAAAAAAAAAATTACCTTTTTGGTATGAAATGAAAATGAATCAGACTTCAGCATGTTTCCTAAGCAAGGTCAGAGTCCTTCGTTGAAAGAAATACAAAGGAAGACAAAAAAATAAACATCAAAATGGTGAAAGAACTGAAGAAAATATACAATAGCTGGAGTATAAGGCAGTCATCAGGGACTTTGTGGATTGGTGTGAGCGTGACCACCTGTGCTTAACCTCCTCAGACCCAGCTATGAGTTTTTTGTCCACATTTGTGAACAAGAGTTTCACAACTTTATACAAAAAAAAAAAAAGAAAGAAAATATAACTGTCCACCACAAAGGACATTCCATAAAAATTTTAAAAAGTACATCTGAAAAAACTGTTGCATCATGATGTTTCCAATATAGGCACTTATTTAATAAAAAAACAAAAAAAAGCTTGATCTTTGCTGACATTTCCTGGGTCTTAGGAGGTTAAACACCAGCAGGACAAAGGAAATGCTGATAGACTTCCATAGAAGACCACTACTCACTGCACCGGTGAACATCAAGAGTTTGTACATTGAGCTGGTGGACAGTTTTAGATACTTGGGTGTTCACCTTAACCCAAAAAGACTTAAACATCCACCACCAACCAAAACCATCTACTGATCTAAACTGTTAAATACCTGTTGATCCACTAATCCTATCAATACATGTAAATAACTGGTGTTAAATACAGTTTGTCGTCTTTTCATGGTCATCAGATATGACCCATTTGGACGTTCAGAGGCTCCGTAGTTACCATGGAAACACCGTCATCTTCGACAACATTGATTCGCCAGTAAAATCCATGGAGTTGGATCAGTGACAGTGGATGGAGACACTTGGTTTATGTTCAGTTAATGATAGATTTGACAGAAAAGTCACTTTTTCTTCAGTTTTCTCTGTTTCTGATATAGTAACCCTCAACTTTAATCTGAGAGATTTGTAGAGATTCTGTAGATAAACATCTACATGATCCTTAAATTAAATGTAGGAAAACACCTCATTGTTACTGAAAAAGCACCAAATACAGAAGATAACTAGAAGCACTCGGAGAGCGCAGACCTCCGCCAAGGCTGATCAGTGCCCCCCCCCCCCCCCCCCCGTGGGCCCCCCCACCCCCGATCACCACCAAAATTTAATCATTTCTTCCTTATCCCATTTCCAACAAACCCTGAAAATTTCATCCAAATCTGTCCATAACTTTTTGAGTTATGTTGCACACTAACGGACAGACAAACAAACAAACAAACCCTGGCAAAAACATAACCTCCTTGGCGGAGGTAAAAATACAATAAATGGTGATAAATCACTTAAGGAAAGTTAAATATAAAGAAAATTCATTTGGGAACTGACACAAAAGTAACACTGGGTCCTTATGGGTTAAATCAAAGCAGAGAAAACTGAAGAAAAATTACTTTTCTGGCACCTTCATCCACTGTCATTTGTCAAACTCCATGGGTTTTACTGGTGAATCAATGTAGAAGATGCATGTTTCCATATTCACTACTCTGAATATCCAGAAAAGACACTTGTGATGCTGCTGAGGAACTGCATTTTACCCGAATTATTGACGTATTGACTGAATTCGTGGTTGAAAACCTATTAAACATTTTAGATCAGTGGATACTTTGGGTCGTCGGTGGCTTTTTAAGTCTTTGAAGGTTATGAAATCACTGAAAATGTAACTGCTGATAAATTTGACTGAAAAAGTCACTTTTTCTTCAGTTTTCTCTGTTTCTGATATAATAACCCTCAACTTTAATCTGAGCTTTTATGAACATCTTCATGATCAAGGAATTAAATACAGGAAAATACCTGATTTCTGCTGATAAAATACAACAATAAACTGGACTGGACACATAATACAGATATCTTGTACACAAAGGGCCAACGTCATCTTCACCTTTAGAAGAGACGGAGGTCCTTTGGAGTACACAGGCTTCTACTATGGACTTTTTATGGCTCTGTGGTAGCCTCTGCTGTCCACTAGGCTGTGGTCTGCTGGGGAACAGGCAGCAGGTTAGGAGGGCCAGCTCTGTCCTGGGCTGCCTGCTGGACACTGTGGAGCAGGTGGGGGAGAGGAGGATGGTAGCCAAGCTGACATCCATCATGGACAGCACGTCTCACCCACTACATCAAACTGTGGAGACTCTAAGCAGCTCCTCCAGTGTGTCCTGTATGTGCCTCATCTGTACTGTCAGACATTTTACAGCTCCACTCTGTTGCAAATATGGATATAGTTTGGATTACTATTATTATCTTAATGCATGCACACTTTTTCTGGAACTGTATTCTGTTCTGTTATGGGATCAGTAAAGTGTAATCTAATCTAATCTAATCTAACATAATCTAATCTAACATAATCTAACCTAATATAATCTAATGTAGTCTAATCTAATCTAATCTAATCTAATATAATATAATATAATATAATCTAACCTAATCTAATCTAATATAATCTAACATAATATAACCTAATATAGTCTAATCTAATCTAATCTAACCTAATCTAATCTAATCTAATCTAATATAATCTAATGTAGCCTAATCTAATGTAATCCAACCTAACCTAATCTAATTTAACCTAATATAATCTAATGTAGCCTAATATAATGTAATCCAACCTAACCTAATCTAATTTAACCTAATATAATATAATGTAGCCTAATCTAATGTAATCCAACCTAATCTAATCTAATCTAACCTAAACTAATGTAATGTAATCTAATCTAATCGTGAGTAAAATGTTGATAAAATGTCAGGTCAGATTGAAATAATAAAATTTAAAATGACAATAATACTAGGGATGTTCGATATTGACTTTTTGCTGATATCCGATATGCCGATATTGTCCAAACACTTAGTTTCTGATTCCGATATCAACCGATATATACAGGTGTTTTTACCCAAAACTAATTTTAGGTCACATCACATATTTCCTGTTATGAAATTGATACATTACCTACTTTTATTGTGATGTCCCACTAGATGCATTCCACAAATTAACCTTGTCTGTACAAAAGAAGAAGTTACCATACCATATAAGACAAAATATTCTACAATTAAGGGGGTTTTTTATACAGAAAGTGGGAGATAGAAAAATAAATAAAACACTGTATGTTTTTAAAGGAAGGATAAATTGTATTGTAGCAAAAGAATGCAACTGAATAACAACAATATATTCAACAAAACCCTTATGGCAAAGGAAATAAAGGAAATACATGAATATGAATAAACAAAATGGCAATAAAATCAAAGACAGGCCCAATTATAATGACAATAAAATAAAAAATAAAAAAATAATACAACTAGAGCAAAATTAGACAAAATCCATCAAAGTTGTACAAAGATTGTCCTGTATAATCATAAATACATGAGATACCAGCAGCAAAAATCATCATCATAAAAACAACATTATGCTAAAATGTTTAGAGTCAGTCTAGAAATAAATGTTTAACAGAGCACCTAAGCTTGGCCTATAGGGACAACTATTCTGAGAAGCACAGAGGAAAGAAGAGAAGCAGAAAGGATAAAACCAGAGCAAACAGTAACAAAAATCTGACAGAGAGAGAAAGAGAGACAGAGCATCCCTTGTGAGGAAACATAAACTATGTAGTAATTATTGGCTAAGGGGGTATCAGGACTAAAACGGATTATCTAGCCACCTAGTGCATTACTCATGCTTTAATTAAATACACACTGATCTGGTCCCTTCAGGGCTAAGTTCAGAAGGAGAGAGAGGGGAATATAATGGTCTGCTCTGAGGGCACGAGGATGGAAAGTCGACTTCAGCTGCTCACAGCAAATTTCACTTCCTAAGGCTCTGGACAAAGGCAGGGATTAGCAGCACAAAATACAAGATATTATTGAGGGATATATGAGTGTAATCATATTGGGGGTGGGTTATATGTAGTGTAATCTTTGCCTGGTATGTTTGTTTATGCTGTTATATGCTTATTTTATTTGTGTGCAACACTTGATGATTTACTAAATGAAATATTAATAAAGTTTTGCTTAGTTCCTTAACCCTTTCATGCATAGTGGTCACCACAGTGGACAGCTATTCTCCAGCTGTTCTCTTGTATATTCATGAGTTTTGTTTTTTTTTTTGTTGTTGTTTTAGTTCCAACACAGTGGACGCTTATGCACCATCATATACACTGTAATTCATACCATTACTGTAATTTTGCTGTTCTTGATAAACCTGATCTGCAGTAATATGTTTGAGAGTAAATCAATTGCTTGTCATTATTATTATTATTATTATTATTATTATTATTATTATTATTATTATTATTATTATTATTATTTTAAACAAAAGTTTTTGGGTTTTTTTGCATATTATCTCCATGGAGTAGTGACTAGTATTGGAATATGTTAAAATGTGAGAAAACATCAGATTAGCTGCATGAAATTTTTTTTTATTTCATAGGTTTCACACAATGTATCAGTAAATACATGTTGTTGGTTTTTTTTGCTTCAAAAATTAAATGTATAGTGTCCAGCTGAGTGGACATTTTTGGAACTCCATAAAAAATACATTCATAAGAAAATTTATAATCACATTGCTTTTTTTTTCATGCTTAAAGACAAATAAAATCACTCAGGAAAAAAAATATCTTGATAAAGGTTCTCATAATTCATGCATTAAAGGGTTAATATACCATATAAATGTATTTGTTTTAAGTATAAACAATAGTACTAAAACTTTATGCTTTCTCTATAAACACACGGCACAGTATTTCTACTATACTCATCCAGAAGAGTATTTTATTTAAAAAATATATTAAAAATTATTTATTTATTTAACCTTTGTATAACCAGGTAAGTTAGTTGAGAACTGATTCTCATTTACAATAATGACCTGCTAACAAATAAAAATTCAGTGTTAGGGGAAGTATTCAGATCTACTTGAGTAAAAGTAACAATAGATCTGTGTAAAAATAATCTGTTATACATAAAAAGTCCTGCATCCACAGTCAAATACAAGTAAAACTTTGTAATATAGAAAAGTAATAGCACAGACAGACTTATTTTATAATGTGTATTACTGCATTGTATTTATGCATGCATTATGTTTTGACATCAATATTTAATTGTGTATACTTAATGTACAATAATCCATTTCAATTTGTTGATTGATATTCAGATTTTTTTTGTATATTAGTAATATGAATATGCAAATAGAAACTAAAAATGGAACAAAACTGTCAGAGAAATGTTCAAATTCTCTAAGATGGCAGTGCACAGGTATGGTTTCTGCTTGCTGTCTCTTTTTTTGTGTGTTTTTTTTTTTTCACTTTACAACTTCTATAGGACTGTGATTCATTTGCACATTACTATCTTATTGTACATAAAATTGCATCTTAACAGCACATACTGTTTTGCACTGCTACTGCACTGAACTGTATTTTACATTTCTTTCTACATATATTGTACATAGTCTGATCCACTAATTCTTTAGTGTTTTTATACTGATGTACATATTTTTAAATGTGTTTTTATATCTTCTCTTTATTTCCATCTAGCTACCTTCTTACTAACTACCTCTAAGAAAATTTCCGTTATGTGCACAATACATATTGACAATAACCATTCTTGAATCTTGAAATACAGGTTCGCAGTATGCGGTCTTTGGATTGGGACATACAGTATATGTACTCAGAAAACAAGAAAAACTTAGAGGCATAAACATTTTGATCTGAGTAACTTTAATTTTGATCTGATTTGAGTAACTTAAGTCACATGTAATAAATGTAGTGGAGCAACAGGTACAGTATTAATCTCTGAAATGTAGTGAAGTAGAAGTATTAGGTGGCTCAAAACAAAAAGTCAGAACTGATAAAAATGTACAATATATGGCTCTTTGTTATTGTACATATTTACATTTAGAGGATGTTTATACAAGGGTTGAATGCGATGAAAATGAAAATGAGAAAATCAGGGAACGAGATGGATAACTTCTACAGTTTCAGTTATGATTCATGCTATAAGAGTCAAAATTTAAATGTTAACCCTCCGGTATCTGGGTGCGCCTTTTAGGTTCACTTTGTACTTAATTTTAAAAAACCTCATATTATTTTTCACAATTTAAATAAGGTTAGAATTCAAAAGTTGTTCATTTTTGCATGATCTTTAAACTTCTGACCACCAACTAAAATGTGCACATTGTAAACAAAAGAAAATTACAAGACTCGCATCTGTCTGCCAAGTGTGCCTAAAACGCACTATTTCTTCCATTTGATATGTATGATTAGGGCTGACCTGGATTTACAAAACTAAAATCAAATTAGAGCAGAAAAATGAATCAATACACAAAATTTAATAGTTTGATTTATAGGTGTGCATTTTTGGCACACTTGGTGACAGATGCTAGTATTTTTGAACATCTGACCTAGCGCCAAAAATAATAATGCAAATGAATTGATGTTGGAGTTGCCAGGATGCAAAAATCAAATATTTGATCCACTTTTTATGTAGTATATTGAAAAAAATATTTTTTGTGTGTTTTTTGCACCCCCCCGCAAAAAAATGGTTTGTTTACATTACAAACATGGCATTTAAAGGGTTAAAAAATGTGACAGTTATTGAGTATTTGGTGTTTTTATTTACGGCTCAAGTTGATCAAATAGAAAAAAAGTGTAAAAGAATTAAAAACAAACTGTATGAAATTTTTTTTGACATTATTCCACAAGTGTGCCAAAAAGGCACACTTGGTGCTTAGTGAGGGCCTTGCTGGATGGGATACTAGGGGGTTACGTAAATAATAAAAAAAATAATAAACACTTTATAATCCAACCTGACATTGTAAACATATGCTTTAAGTCAGGGGTCTCAAACATGCGGCCCTGGGGCCAAATGTGGCCCATCAAAGGTTCCAATGCGGCCCATGGGATGAATTTACAAAGTGTTAAAATTCCACAGTCAAGGCTGTTGAATTCATTTTAGTTCAGGTTCCACATACAGACCAATATGATCTACAGTCAACTACTAACAGCAGAATAACCGACAAAGAATGATTCCATATTTTCTTCATGGTTTGATGTGAAAAAAAAAAAAATTACACTATGCCTATAGTTAAATAATGACAACTTCAAATTTTTATCTGTTTTAGTGCAAAAAATAACATGAAATCACAAAAATATTTACATTTACAAACTATCCTGTAACAATAAAATGTGAATAACCTGAACAAATATGAACAACCTGAAATGTCTAAAGAAAATTAAGCACAATTTTAACTATTTTCTGCCTGTTAATGTTTAGTGTCTTTATAGATCCAATCCATAATGCACATGTATAAATGATAAGTTGAAAGCGTAATATTGTTAAAATTGCACTTATTTTTCTTAAGAAATGTCAGTTTTTTTCAGGTTATTCACATCTTTTTTATTTGGATAGTTTATAAAAGTAAGTATTTTCATCATTTAATGGCGTTTTTTTACACTAAAACAAAGACGAAAATTTTGAGTTGTCATTATTTATAGGTTATTCTGTTATTATTTTTACTGGTCCGGCCCATTTGAGATCAAATCAGACTGAATGTGGCCCCTGAAAGAACATGAGTTTGAGAGCCCTGCTTAAAGTGGAGATATTTAGTGGACAACAGCAGGACTGAAGTTATTGAAGTGTCCTTTGTCTTTGCCTCTGTGGCTCAGGACACCGGTGGACCTCACTACAGTTCAGAGAAGGTTGAACTCAAACTGTAAATACTTGAGCTTCGGTGACATTTCTTCGGCCTCGTCACCTCAAAACGGCCACTCGGGTACGCCAACGATCACGTAAACCAGCTCAGGGTCAAGGAGGTGCGGACACCGTTAACAGGGATCAATGTGCCCCGTAAGACAACAGATCTATTTGTAGGTTTGTTGCCCGGCAACAGAAGAGCTGTTGTTCACAAAGGATGCTTTTGCACTTTGAAGGCAGAGAATTGAAAAAGAATATTTTTATTTCATTTATCTTAGTCTGTACCTTGTAAAAGGCAGGGGACAGGTGTTTGGGTCATGTATTATTAACCCTTTCACGCATAGTGGTCACAACAGTTGACAATTATTCTACAGCTGTTCTCTTGTACATTCACGGGTTTTGTTGTTTTATTTGCATATCAGCCAACACAGTGGAGGCATGTGCATCATCCTATACACTGTAATTCATACAATTACTGCAACTTTGCTGTTCTTGATAAAACCTGATCTGCAGTAACATGTTTTAGTGCAGGGGTGTCAAACTCATTTTAGTTCAGGGGCCACATTCAGCTACATTTCATCTGCAGTGGGCCGAACCAGTAAAATAATAACATAATAATATACAAATATCATCTCCAAACTTTTCTATTTTACAGCGAAAAAAATAAAATTAAACAATGAAAATGTTCACATCTACAAACTATCCTTTCAAACAATGTGAATAACATGAACAAACTGAAAAAATAAGTGCAATTTTAACAATATTCTGCCTCAGTTTATCATTTACACATGCACATTATAACTTACAGATCACAGTGGATCTACAAATACACAAAACATTTAGAATTGGGCAGCATGTTGTTAAAATTGTTCTTACTTAAGACATTTCCAGTTGTTCAGGTTTGTTCAGGTTATTCACATTTTTTTTGAAATTATACTGTTTTAGTGTAAATACATGAAAATATTTATATTTACAAAGAGAAAAATTTGGAGTTGTGAGTATTTATAGATTATTATGATAGAAATTTACTGGTCTGACCCACTGGAGATTGAATTGGTCTGCATGTGGAACCTGAACAAAAATGATTGTTAATTTCTTAATATCTATTTTTGCATTTGACAAATTCATCGTAAGGGCCAGACTGGACCCTTTGGCAGGCCGGATTTGGCCCCCGAGCCTCGTGTTTGACAGCTATGTTTTAGTGTAAATCAGTTGGTAATTGTTATTAGACAGTAATTAACAGTTTTCTTACTCTAAAAGTTTTTTTTTTTTTTTTTTTTTGCACATTATCTTCATAAAGTGAGTAATAACTAGTATTAGAGTATGTTACAATGTGAGAAAACATCAGATTAGGTACATGAAAAATGGTTTTATTTCATAGTTTTCACACAGTTTATCACTTTCTGATGATGGGTTTTAACCCTTTCATACATAGTGGTCACTACAGTGGACAGTTCTTCTCCAGCTGTTCTCTTGTATATTCATGAGTTTTGTTGTTTTAGTTCCATATCGACCAACACAGTGGACACTTATGCATCATCTCATGAACTACAATTCATACCATTATTTTAACTTTGCTGTTCTTGGTTGGTTCTTGAGTGGAAATCAATTGTTAATATATTTTTTTTTTGCATATTATCTCCATGAAGTGAGTAATAACTAGTATTAGAATAAGTTAAAATGTGAGAAAACATCAGATTAGCTGCATTAAACATGGTTTCATTTCACTGTTTTCATATCACTTTATGATATTGGGTTTTAAATACATGTTTCTTTGCTTCAAGAATAAAATTCATGGTGTAGCTGAGTGGACATTTTTGTAACTCCATGAAAAACAGGTTGATTTAAAAAAAAAATTCAATCACATTTTTTTTTTCATGCCTAAAGAGGAATAAAAACACTCAGGAAAAAAAATCTTGATTAAGGTTCTCATAATTCATGCATGAAAGGGTTAAATACATGTTTCTTTGCTTCAAAAATTAAAATGCATGGTGTCCAGCTGAGTGGACATTTTTGTAACACCATGAAAAATAGGTTCATAAAAAATTTTTCAATCGCATTGTTTTTGTCATGCCTAAAGAGGAATAAAAACACTTAAGAAAAAAAATCTCGACTAAGGTTCTCATAATTCATGCATGAAAGGGTTAAAACACTCCTAAAGCTGTCCTCATACAGTACTGTAGTTCAGAAATGACACTGGTCTTTATTTACATACACCAGACTGATTATCTAGTGTGTGTGAGGCTGATAATGCAAGTTAATGCTCATGTGAGGGGTATTTCAGCACTCTCGATATAAATTAAATGATCAAGTAAACTATTCAATAATCATATAACATATAGCATAAACAGAAGATTTTTACAGCTACTAACATTGCACAGATTTCTACATCATGAATACACCTAAAAAGCAAAGCAAATTTTTGAAAACCATTTTAGATGAGTTTACATTAGTTTTTTTTTTTTGTTTTTTTTTTTTTAATCCATAACTGTTTTTCTCCAGATCTCTCTTTGAAAATTGCAATCCTCAGCTTGTCTGGGTTTCATTCAAGCACACTTCCGATAAAAATTCTTTGCGAATAATAACATCAAGGCACTTAAGGCGCACGACTTTGGCACTAATGTAACAATAAAACATACATAAAGGCATCAACAAGAGAACAATAAGTAGTGCAAAGCATCTAAAAACAGTTCTTCTCACAGGTTACTGAAGGGAAAACAGTCCGGTCTTATTCCACTGGGTTCACTAGAAGAACTCAAGCAGGTAAACAGGAAGGCTTCTACATCTGGGGGTCCTCACAGAGGGTACATCCAGGCTTTAGGTCGGCCTGCCTCTCCATCTGAATGGTCACAGAGTGGAAGTTGTAGGAGGAGTAACACGCCTGTGTCATTTCCCTGAGGACGGTTTGAGCATCAACTGATTCATCTGTGGAGAAGAAAGGGAAAACAGTCAACTAAATATGAGCCAGTGTATCCAGGCTAAGGTTCTAATAGTTTTGGATTTTTCATTATAGTTTAGTTTTATTTAGTTTTGACTTTTTTTTTCTCTAATTCAGTTAGTTTTAATTCGTTTTTAGAGCAGGTTTGCTAGTTTTTATTAGTTTTCATTTTTTTCTAAATGCTTAGTTTTAGTGTTAGCTTTAGTTTTTTCATATCTTTTATTTTCTTCGCCGTCGTATTCAAATAAATCTGCTTTCTCCTAACTTTAGTCTCTATGTTGTCAGGTAGAGTGGGGATGAGAGGCCAACTCTAAATGACAAATAATGAGAAGTGATGGACGGGGAAGTGTCGTATGGTGCTACTAGCTAAAATTGCTAGAGTGAAATAAATCGATTTCACATCAATCTGACATTGACAAAAATGAAAACGAAGGGAATTTTATCCATAATTTCTATATGTTTTAGTTAGTTTTGTAAGCACACAATACAGTTTCAGTTTTTTTTTTTTTATTATAGTTTTTATTTATTTCAGTTAACGAAAATGTTTTTTCAATTCTAGTTTTGGTCATTTCGTCAGTTTTCGTTAACGATAATAACCTTGATCCAGGCAGGAGTCAAACAGTTCTGTAGACATTAACAAGTGGAAACCCACTGTTGTCCTAAAGCCAGATCTGGTTAAACTTAAAGTTAGATGAGATGAGAGTAGATTAGGAGTACATATATCATACACATCATTACACATTGGTTTGGTTTTCTTCAATAAATTCTGACCAGAACATTATTTAGTACTGGTTCCATATTAATTTAGTTTCACTTCAATGAGCCCATTAACACGAATTCTAAAAATCTGATCACTATCCATTTTTTGTAAATTCTTTTCCATATTTCCTATCCTTAATTTCATTGTACATGTGTATAATGACAATAAAAGCATTCTATTCTATTCTATTCTATTCTATTCTATATGTGCATGTTGGGAAAAAAACCATTGAAAACAGAAGTTATGTAGTCACAACATGAGTGAAAGACAAAAACTGGATTTCTGAATCTACCATCATTACATAAGTTCTCTGTAAGAAATCCAGTAATGACTGATGTAAACCAGGGCTTTTCTGAAGTGCATATAAATGCATCAGATCTGATTATTACTCCCAGTTATTGGATTTTTATTGTTTATTGATAATATTTTGCCTTGGCCTCTCATTGACACACACAACTTACAGATCACAGTGGATCTACATATTCACAGAACATTTAACAACAGGCAGAATATTGTTAGAATTAC